>NC_142944.1:28562942-28590442 GCF_046866305.1 Octopus bimaculoides | reverse complement strand
TGATATATTTTCTGTTTTACAGTTCAGAATTCCAATCAGCACAGTCTAATTCACTGACTAGAAATAAACTTATCTGCTGAGAAAAATTTCGGAAATGGATTCTTAGTGATTAAAATGTAAAACTTTCAAAAAATATTTTACAAATTTTCAATAAATAAATATGTCATGATGACACATTTGGTGATACTATTTTGTTATTTAAATTCATTAGGTTAAAATAATGAAACAATACTACGCATCTCCCACTTTATATTATGGATACGAAACCTTTGGTAACTCTATGTCCAAAGTTTAAAT
This sequence comes from Octopus bimaculoides, assembly GCF_046866305.1. Lineage (NCBI taxonomy): Eukaryota > Metazoa > Mollusca > Cephalopoda > Octopoda > Octopodidae > Octopus > Octopus bimaculoides. Next base: position 28,590,145 of record NC_142944.1, on the reverse strand, counting down.
TTTTGTTGTTATATATAAATATATATATAAAGGCATGAGAGAGTGTGTGTGTGTGTGTGTATATATTTATATTCATATATGTAGTGATCTTTTTTTTTTTTTACATGGAATCACATTTTGTGGACTAAAGCTAAATATTTTTTTATATATTCAGTCACATATTAAGAGTTAATTATTTATAGCATGTTTCTAGATATTTTTTCCTCTGCTAGATAATTTAAGATTTACGTATGCTTCAGTTATAAATAACTAGTAAATAACCTCTTCATTTATATGCCACTAGGTCCCTTCATGAATCTGAAATATATTACAGAAAGATTTATAGAATGTGTAAGAAACAAATAGTAAAAAGATCCTTATATAAAGTAACCTTCTTAGATGATGAATTTGATAAAAGCCCTTTCATATCTTAAATTTCTGGGCAGTTAATGTATCAATATCATAACATACTTATTCCAGAGAAAAATCTAAATTTTAATTCATACTCTATGAAAATTTTTATTTGAACTATAGATATATAAATATTTAGTTGGTAAGAGTAAAACAGTAAATATTTCAATTTTTAGTTTAAGAGGTTTGTAAATTTTCATAGAATTAAAGATGGCATTATTTACAGCACTACATTACATAACAAATTTTTAAAATAGTGTCTATATGAATTTATTTGATTTTTTAAAATGTTAAATGATTTTATATAAAGTAACTGAAGAAACTTTGCAAACATTTCAATAAAAGAAAGAGCAATATAAAAGTTTTATTAATTAAATTGGTATTTGATAATTATCAAAATAAACATTTTGCTTTCCATTTCTTAGAAACAGGCACTCAAAAAAAAGTACCTCCCAGTCATTTCAAATAAGATTATTTTTGTAAATTTTTGGTGCTAAATAATAATAATAGTTTCAAATTTTGTTACAAACCAGGCAGTTTTTGAAAAGAGGGGGAAGTTGATTACGTCAGTACTTGACAGGTACTTATTTTATTAACCCTAAAAAGGTGAAAGGTAAACCTTGACAGAATAGTAAGACTGGCAAAATGCTGCTAAGTATTTTGTCCAGCATACCAATACTTCTTTCTGCTAGTGCACTGCCTGAAGAAGATGAAGAAGAAGAAGAAGAAGAAGAAGAAGAAGAAGAAGAAAACAAGTGTTCATTACATTGAAGGGAAATCACAAATTTATTTTCTAAAGAGATAGCAGCATCGACCAAAATGGATTGAATCCTAAAGTTAGCATAGACAAATCTTTATTAAGCAAACCTTTTAAGTATAAATTTATTTACCAAAAGGAACAGTTAAACTTCAATGCATTTTTTAACACTAACATTTACTTTTTCAAATTATTTAAAAAAAGAAATAACATAATATTCTCTGGGTGATCTATTTTAGGGTTGACAAACATTTCTTTGCATATGTTAAAATTCAACTTATCAGATATCATATGTTAGGAACACATGGACACATAAACATAGACATTCACACATAAAGACAGACAGACAGAGAAAGGAGGGAAAAACAAAAGTTGTTTTTTTTTAAACTATGATTATATCAAGTAAACAAGTGTGAAAATTTTGCTTACATCACTTTTTTTATTATTATTATTTGATCTCAAAAGGATGAAAGCTCAACTTTTCCTTTTATTCTTTTGGGATCAATGAAATAAGTACTAGTCAAGTACTGAAGTCCATATAATAGACTTAACCTTTCTTCTGGGAGTGCTGGCTTTGTACCAAAATTTGAAACTTGACATCTTAAATTGCAAAACATTCACATGAAGTTTTTAGTAAAAAAGCTTTTCTCTTTTTTTAATTTAGATAAATTTTCAAAATATATTTTAGAAAAGTTTTCAAATGCAAGTGATTTTTGCAGTTCAGGAAGAAAATGCATACATGCATGCATACATAATCATAATTATTATCATCATTAAATGATGCATATATATTTATATTTGCATATGTGTTTGTGTTTGGAGGTCTCTGTAACAATTAAAATAATTAATTAATTCCTAATATTTTTAATGTAAAATTTGTTGAACCTTTATATAAAATAATTTGATACAAAAAAAATCACAGATCATGTGTCCATTGCTGCTTTTGTCTCAAGTTGATGCTAATAATATCTAATTTACATTAAATAACTCATCTTCATCATCAGTCTCAACATCATCAATATTATAAGTATTACCACTACTACTAACACTACCCTCCTCTTCATCATTGCTTCACATGACCAAACCTTTGAAAATATTTATAATCCTATGTTGAAATCAACTCTGTTTGATATGTTATACTGCTACAAAGTGAAAAGATATGAGCTAGTTACTTACATATACCCTTCTCAAAAAATTTCTATTGCACCCTTCAACTAAAAAGATATCGTTACCATTAGAAAATTTTTATCAAAAAGTTTTGCTTTCTTTTTCTTCTTTAATAATTCCACACAATTAACCTCCAGTGCTTAACAAAATACTATATTAAAAACCTGGAAAGATGACAAATTTGATCCTAATTGAAGTTGAGCTCAGAAAAGAAACAGCCAATGCATGACCACTTTCTCCAAAGCTCCAACAATTCCCTCAGTTCACAACCTTAATGATTATTTTTTATATCATAGTAATGTAATAAAAGATAAACTGCAAAATACTTTGTCAATTATATGATATAGGAAATGTAGTTGTTCAGGAGCAAGAACCTTCCAAAGAATTATGAGCAGGGATAAAATTATGACAAGAAATACACATTAAAGTTTAATTAAAGGATACCACGCGCACGCACACACAGTTTTTTTTCCAACATAGTCTTGATTTTTTAGGAAAATTTAAATCGTAAATCTTTCCGTTGGTATGATTGAAATATACTGAACTGATTTGTAGGTTATGTTAACCTAAATATTCTAATATTACAAACTAATTCTCTTTATTTGTGTGTGTGTGTGTGTGTGTGTGTGTGTTTGTTTAAATGCGTATGTGCGTGTGTTCACGCGCGCCTCCCCGTGCGATTGTGCTGATGCAAAAAATAATTGAAAGACTAGAAAATTTATATTCAAAGAGCTGTGAAATAAATAGGTCACTATGACCCGTTTTCCCTTGTTCTCCAAATTGATTTTATTTATTATCCTTATTTTATTCGTTATTCATTATTTTTTTCCCTTATCTTTAAAATAATATTAACAATGTTATATAAACTTAAAGAAAAGATTTAATCTTCTTTTTCCATATTATAGTTAAAGATTCTGAAACCTCCTTCAAAATACATAAAGTCAGAATAAAATTTTCAGATAAATGAACAAAGACTTTAACTGAATAAATATTCTCTTAATGTATCATGCTACTGCATAGTAATTTGTTTTATCACCTTAATGGGACGGAAAAAAATAGGAATATTTATGCCATTTACAAGGATATTCAACAACAATTGTTAAATGATATAGTCTCAACATAGAATCATCTAACTTTTTTTACCTTACTTCATACACTAAAGTAGACCACACTATTTTCCTTTTCTTATTTTCCTATTTTAATCCCTGAATTTGAAAGTACGAAGAGTTGTTTTTTAGTTAGCAGTTTTGCAAAATTTTTCTTAATAATATAGTAGTATATAATATATTTGGTATATCGTAGAAACAATTTAGTAGTATCTATAATTTAAATAACATATACATATTTAGTGTGCTCTAGTAATATCTTATAGTATTATATTCAGTTTGTTGCATCCTGAAGTTATAGACCAATAAGACTGAATTGTTTTGATAATTTTAGGAAATAAGATAGCGTGCTACCCTTTAAAATATGAATAGATATCAGTTTCTAATGCGAAAAAGTCACTTTAAAGAAATACATTCTGCCCGTTTCTGAATTTAAAAAAAATTTATTTTTTATTCTTTCATGTGATAAGATGTAATGAAAAAAGCTTTATAATCTTTGAATTATAGGCATAAATGTTGTGAAGGAAACTGAAAAATAATATTAAAAAATTATAATTCTTAGTTCCAAAGCCTATTTTTAAAATATTAAAAAATTAATTATTGTCAATTTTTTCAAGATATATTTTCTCAAAATTAGAAAAATTAAACATGTGACAAAATAAATTAAATACCTTAATGAACAAATAATCAAATATCCAGATATTCATTTTCTCATGAACCAAAAAATAAAAGTTTTTAATCTAGATATCACATTCTAGGTGTTATTACTCTATTAAAAAGATTCATCTTTAACAATTATTTTTTATGACTTTTGGTAGAATTTTAATATAGTTCTAGTGCTTGAGAACATTATAGAGTGTATGTAAATAATTGGTGAATGAAAGCTGGCTACCCAATTTCAGTTTCTGATAAAAATTGCTCTAGTTTGTTACAAAATTTTCCTAAAGCCTTTATCATAAAAAGCATAAAAGAATTTATAAAATATAAATTATTAGGCATTCAGATGTTTAATAAATTATTTCTTTCAAATTCCATAAATCTGAGAAAGTCAGTTATACTTGCATTTTATTATTCCAACTTTATTATAACTAAAAGGAATTAGAACTGTTTTTAAATAGAATAATGTTATCAATTAGATATACAAAGACTATGTATATATGTAAAAAAAAAAAAAGAGATGATATCAAAAGTAAAATGTTAAAGTATAAATTTGAAAGCTTAGAATACATTTAAATGTGTTTTATATAATTATGTCTTCAAATTATATTTATAGCCTAACCCACTCACTGGAATTATTTTTAAAAGAATGTAATGTAAAAAATATGATTTGAGAAACAATTTTTTTAAAATAATAATTTAACAAGTTCCTGGAGAATTTTTCTTATATAAAACTAAATATATTAAATATAAAGTGCTCTAACTATGACAAGAGACAGTCATAGTCAATAGTATTAAGATGACAGTCAAAGAAGAATGCACTATGTAAAATTGATAAAATAGAAGTTATAATGTTTCAGATGCAGTCCTTCTTTGAATTCTAGAAGAGACTCCAGGAGAAAAAGGAAAAGGAAAAAAGTGAAGAAAAAAGATTTAAAAAAACAGAGCTAGGATAAAAAAAAAAACATATGGATTAGGTTCACATGTTCAATGTACAAATACACACACATTTATTCCTGCTCTTTATTCTCTGTGTTCAAATGCTGTCTTAAGCCAAAAAAACATATTAGGCAAGATTTCTGAAGCATAAAAATTCTTTTTCTTTTTAAGTGGTTTCAGTCATTTCAGTTGCCTGCTAGTAATTTTCATAATTTATATTGACCTCGGTATTTTGAACTGGTACTTATTTTATTGATTTATATTTTATCAAAATGCTAAGTTACCTGTTTGGCACAACAAAATTTTCTAACTGGAGGTTGTTTTGAACGCATAAATACAAACACTAAAGACACCCTTCTTAACAATATCTCATTTTGATGATGATCCTCGTCATTTTAACATCCACTTTTCCATGTTCACATGGGTTGGACAGAATTTGTTGAGGCAAATTTTCTACATTCAGATGTTCTTCTTGTCACCAACTCTCACCTGATTCCAAATAATTTGATATTTTTTCATGTTTCATGTTTTCACAGAACATTGGTAATGAAGGACACTGCATGTATGATTGTGAAACTTGTCTACAAGTATTACAGTCTGTCAAAACAAAGATACACACACATTTATGCCCCCACCCAACCCAACTCCATACACATGAGGACACTTGCTCAAGGTGCTGTGCGGTGGAATTGAATCCAAAACCATGTGGTTGGGAAGCAAACTTTATAATCACTCAGCAACACTTGTGTGTGCATGCACATGTGTGTAGATGTATGTATGTAAGTATATATATATATATATATATATATATATATATATACACACATACACACACAAATGTGTATGTATATATGTGTGACAATGGTTTTTCCTTCATGACTGCATTTTGATTTAAATTTGATATAAATTTGTAGCTTTCCTTTTTCTTTTTATAAGAGATAGCTTGAAAGAGGTTCATAGATGTTATATGTACCCTACTTTAATGATATTGTCTTGATTTTTAAAAAAGCGTGCTCTTGTGTAAGTATGAAGAATTACCTCTAATATGTATTTCCACTCTATGTATTGAGTGCTTAGCTTTAAATTATGGTTCTCCTAGTTTGTTGTTGGCTTTTTAGATAGGAATAAAATAAATTAATATATACTTTATTTACTCGTGTAATCTCATTATTTCATAATTGATTTTGACTGAAAAACTGGAGTGTACTTATACATGGGGCAAAGCTAACGCTATGTAGGGAAAAATTTTTTGTACCAAGATTTAATGCTAAAGAGTGCAACTTACACATGAATGTGACTTATACACAAGTAAATACAGTGAATCCAGGTAAAAAAAAGTCACAGGAAAAATTCACGGAAAAAAAGTCACAGGGGTTTTGTGAGAGGGTGTCCAAGGGGATTTTGTCCTAGGGGTGTTTTATCTGGACCCCATAGATTAATTGTGACTTTTTTTTCCTAGCCAAAATTTTGACATTATTACTGTGAATTTTTTTCCTGTTACCAATACAGTATATTAAATTAATCCAGTTTCAATTAATCTCAACAGCTTTGAATGAAATAAGAAGAGAGCCATCATATTACTTTCAAATACGCTAGCATATAAAGATAATAAACTGAAACTATAGTTCAGATTATATAATCTCCCCATAGATTAACATATATACAACTCAGTTTACTTCCAACATAAAGTTATATTGAAAACTTTTGTTTTGTACCACATAAACAAAACACTTGCACACACACACACACATGCTTGGTCTATGTATGTTGTATGATGATCAGACACAAATCTATATACAGTCAATATGTATGTAAACATTTCTAGATAATCCACTCCTAAACATAGCGTGTTTATCAAGAATACAGAAAGCAAATATATAAATGTTGAGGAAGGGAGACTGGTATTTTCTGGGTCTTTCCAATGTAACTTGCCCATACACCTGGTTGGATTTGGGGGATTTTCAGTTTAATGAATACTCTACATTACACTTTTTTTTTTCGTAATTGATTACTAAGTGGGCTACTAACAAGTCCATGAAAGGAGTTTTCTATGATAGCTGCACAATTTTCTTAATCTGCATCTTATACTACTCAAATGAATACACTTAAATACACACACAATGTCATTTTTGCATGCTTGCATGGCTGAGACAAATATGTTACAGGACATTGTTTAACAAGCTGGATGCCCTTCTTGTTACTAACCCTTATCTCTTTTTCAAATAAGGGATCTTGTATTTCACACAGCTTCAAATGTATGAAGTAGGTAGATGATCTATTGACAGAAGAACTGACAAATACTGCATTAACCATACTTATAATTATACATACATACATACATACATACATACATATATACATACATACATACATACATACATGCATGCATGATTGCTCCATCTTCACAGATAATTGTCATCTTGTACTCCTTCATTGTCAATGGCATTTCTGACTTACTGTCCATGGCCTTTCAGATGAGTACTCAGTTCCATTACAGATTTCCATGGTCCAAATCATAGGTGACGGACAAAACTTGTAACTTACTGCATGCTTCCAACTGGTTAACTCTGCACATATCGCCACTTTTCCATAGGAGTTTCAGTTGATGGAATGACAAACGAGGTCACCATAAAAAGACATCTGTACATCATTGGATTATAGAGATAAATACTTGTACAACACAAGTACTACTCTACGAGTTGCTTTGATTAGTACCCAGTGACAGGCCAAAGCGAGATGACCAGTAATCACTTGAAAATGCAAATTTTACATTAGAGTGTTCCTCTCCTAGTAGGATGTTGAGATAACAGCTAGTGGTCTCTTACTCCCAGTGGTTTTACTGCTACCTCTTTCATTAGCAAAGGATATTCTTGCATACCTATGCTCACAAGGATTGTCATCAAATATGCTAGTTAACCCATAGCTGGGACCCAGACAGGTGCTACTAGTCTGAACCCACAATCCAGAGAACCCGAAATGGATGCAGTTTAAAGTTATACGTAGTACTCATACATACATACATACATACATACATACATACATAAAATTACACACACACACAACTGCCTTCTTTCAGTTTCTGCCGTCCTAAAAGACTTTAGTTGTCCAGAAGACAATAGAAGACACCTGCCCTAGATGCCATGCAGCAGGACTGATTTTCAGATCACCCAGTTAGGAAGTGACCTTCTTAACCAGCACAGCTATGCCTTATATATATATGTGCACACATGGATGTTAAGTAAAACACATGGTGGAAAAAACATTGAAATATGCAATGAAATAACAAAAATAGAAGAATGTACAAGGAAAATAAATGTGTGAATGAAAAAATGGTTAGGTACATTCTCAAAGAGAATGTAAAGGAATAAGAGTTGTAAGAGAAAAAGAAATAGAAGCACTACTAAATTGTCAATGTCTGCTTACATTGCAAGCTGTACACTAAATTTGCAATATAAATGAATGTCAAAATATGGTATCATTTCTGTTTCTTTTCTTTCACCTCCTTTATATGTTTCCCTTTCTTTCATTGGCATATTTATTTTCATTGCACACATTTTTTTATTCTTATTTTGTTTCATTTTTCTAGTTTCCCCACCATAATGTTTATATGTCTAACTTCATATATTGTTTATTTAATTATTTCTCATTTTCTTACTAGTTTTTTGTGTATCATCTATCTGTCTGTCTGTCAATCAATCAATTAATAGAAATATCTACAGATGTTAGAGCTCAATTTTCTATAGTAAAAGCATATGTAATATCATTCTATGATATTGCATGGAATTTATAATTGGTTATGATGAATGTTTAGAGTGATATATAAGAAGAAATAGAATAGCAATATCATTGATATTCAGTTTTAAAATATTGATATTTTAAATCTATATTTAAATCTTCTACAGCTGTTTCTATAACAATCGGCAATGTTATTATTAATGATAAAAGCAAGTTATATGACATAATTATCAATAAACAATGATATTATATAACATTATTATTAATGATTAACAATTGTTATTACAGTCACATGATTTGAATAATAATAAAATGTGGTTGTAACTACATGAGAGCTATTTCATTATTATGCACATTATGAGGGTATAATAATGATTGTTAATTGTTAATAATTATGTTATATTACTATTAACAATTATTGAGAATTATGTTATATAATTTGCAGTTATTATTTATAATTAAATTGTTGCATTTATTCATGATTGCATATTGAAACAGGTGTAGAAGTTTTAAATGAATTTTTTATATATCAGTAATATTGTTTTTCTATTCTTTTTTATCTCTCTCTCTCTCTCTCTGTATATATATATATATATATATCATCATCATCATCATCATCATCATCATCGTTTAACGTCCGCTTTCCATGCTAGCATGGGTTGGATGATTTGACTGAGGACTGGTGTACCAGATGGCTACACCAGGCTCCAATCTAATTTGGCAGAGTTTCTACAGCTGGATGCCCTTCCTAATGCCAACCATTTGAAGATGCAGATGCATTCAGCACCTATGATACTTTAAGTAATGTGAAACTGAGTCAAACTGTTGTGAAATACTTCAAGTAAATATGTTGAATGCTACTTTCTTTTTTTCACCCACTCATGATGATGATGAGGAGGATCATTGTCATCATCACTGTCACTACCACCATCACCATTGCCATTATTGTCATCATAATCTGTCATTTTACATCTTCCTGCCATGTTGGCTTGGGTTGGATGGCTTGTCAGGATCCAGCATGTTGGATGACCAACATTATGTTCCAAAGTCTCGCTTTTGACATGGTTTTTATGCCTGGATATTCTCCTCACATCAATCACTTTACAGAGTGCACTAGATGTATTCTTAATGCACCCAACACAAATGAGGTTATCTTGTAACAAGCATGATGAAAGAACTGCTTCACTTGTTTTAAGCTCTCTTTTTATGGACATAATTTTTCATAAATCTTCATAACCCTTCTCTTAGCTTTGGCAAAACAATGTGATGAAATCTTCAGTTCTCAGATTTTTTTTTGCTGTGCATGTTGTCCCAAGAGTAATCAGATATTGATTTTGATCAGCAGTAACTAGTAGATCATTGCACACACAGTCTGGAGTCCCTCACAAAAAAAAAAAAAATGATATTAGGAATGTGAATGTTATTCAAGAAGCTTTTTGAATTGCAAACTATATTATTGTTTCCTCTTTTTTTACCTGCTTAATAGCAAATTCATTGGAAGAATTGAAACATTTTTATATTGTTCTTCTTACAATTACTTGTGTTGGTCTGCAGCTTGTTACCCCAATAGTTATACATTTGATTTTTGCTTATATTTCTATTGAGATTCATACAAGCACATCTTTGAAATGAATCAAAAGAATGGAATGGTTCTTCAGTTTTTATAGACACTTATAGATAAGTGATTAATAATTTGTGAAGCACTTATAGCAACATAGGATTTGAAATCATTATCATGAAGATCTTCTGCATCATATTACTATCACAGATAGATTCAATTAAAAAATATATATAAATGATACTATTTCTGCTTCTTTAGTGGAACTGTTCCTTTATACAGTTCAGTAAATTTAATCTGTTAAGGCATCTACATATTAAATTAATGAATCAGGTTACAAATAAACTTTTCACTCTGTATTCAGTGTTACAAATATATATCATTTATGCAACATTGTCATCATGCCTCACTATCACCCCTCAGTACTTTATTAGGTCATTCACCCTGCAAAATTAAAGCAGAAAAATCTCTCTCAAATAACATGCTATTATCCATAAAAGGGACACATTTCTTAATGTAGTTCTTGATACAGTTTGTTTGAAAAAGATGAGATGGTTACAGATGGGATCCCTTTGATTTTCTCAAACAATACGCTCTCTAATTTACTCAACTATCCCACACACTAACTTGGACCTAAGCTACAATGATCATCACTAAAATCATGTCATTAATATCAGTTATAAAGCCCACTCTTGCAATCACATTTTTGGTGTGTATCATTATCAACAACAACATTTGTATGGATATTTTTAATTGCCTTTTGAGTGATCTTTCTGATTTCAAATGTTTTTGCTCAATCAGCCGCTTATTACATGTCCTTGCTATTTTGATTCATCTAATTTATTATATCTACTCCTGTGCCCATCCTATGATTATAATATTTCAATCAAACCCAATTATAGTTACATCAATCACCATCAGATATTCATATCTTTAAATTTAATTATCTACTGTCATCACATAGCCATACCACTGCCACAGGTAGCACATCATGGGTTCTCAGCAGTCAGGAGTAAAGACATTTTTGATGCTCCTATCTTAATTAACAGGCCAGAGGAAATTTTGAACTTCTGTACATCTGCATCCAAGAGTGACTGATCCTTTGCACCCCTGTTTGCTCTGGTCATGACACATCACTATTTTCTATTACATGGCTATACCACCATAATCTACTTCTGTACCTAGCTACTTCACACATAACCACATAACAGTGACTTCACACTTAAAATACTATTGCAGCAACATACAAGGGTATAATAGAGAATATAATGCTTGATGTCTAAATTATTTCAAATGCAAAGTTACATACCTGTGTGCTGTATTTTATATTGAGAGCAAACAAGTGCACAAGCCATGATGTTTTTGAGAGATATTTTTGCTTTCCTGAATAATTTGGGGCTATATATTTAGAAATAATAAGATTCCCAAAGCATTAATGCTACAATAACAACAAATACTCATTAGTGTGTAATCACTAAATATCTCAGTGTAAGATATATCGAAATGCTGATATGTGAAAGCTACTGCTCAATTTGCATGCAACTGAAAGAAAATTAAAGTTTACATGCACACACACACATAAACACACACACATATACATACGCATACAAACGAGAGGTTGTATTGTAAACATATGACATTCTAAGTTAAAAAAGTGCACAAACAAATGTGTGTTATTGGTTTTGCACAGTTTCCTCTCAGTTGAATTCTACTCACAAGGTATTGGACAATTTGAGGCCAATGCTCAATACTTTGCAAGTGGAGAGAAGACATTTGCCTAAAGTATCATGTAGTGGGACTGAACTTGGAGACACATAGTTATAAAGTGAACTTAATAACCAGTACTTTGTTACATGAAGATGTGGACTTGGATCCACATATCTTTACTATTCAAAAGATAGTGAAACAAAGTACAAAATTTCAATGACCATCTATCTATGCACAACTAAATGTATAGCAGTCTAGAGAGATGCCTAACATTCTAAATCTTTACTTTCTTTGGATAACATTTAGAAATACAAGGTAGCCATTCTGTCTCGGCCTAACTTTAAATTCCCCACCTTTTTAACCCTCGTGATAAACTCAAACTAAACTGATGTACAACACAACTTACAATAACTTATTCCATGCAATCTTCCAAGGGATGGAATTATAGTAGAAGTACTTGGTTAAGAGTAAATCATGATACCAAGCTTTTGTTGACTTGAAGAAGACTTTTAACAGGGAACCTTGTTCAGTATATTGGTTATCCATATGGAAGTTAGGTGTAGATGAATCACTTGTGAGGGCTTCACATACAGTGTACAAAGAATTAATAAATATGGTGAAGGACCACAATGAGTGCAGCAATGAATTCAGCATGAAGGTAGGGATCCTTCAAAAGTCAATCATCAGCCCTCTTCTATTCATCATGGAATTAAAGAACATCACTGCTGAGATTAAAACCAGCTTTCTGTGAGAATTCCAATCTGCTGATGGAATTAGAGAGGAAATTGCAGGTATGAAAGCTAAATCTAGAATTGAGAGACTGCAAAGAAACTTAACAAGGATTAAGGTATTAGTAAGTAGTTAAAAAGAAAGAACCCCCAACATCATTAGAAAAATGGCTTAGCTTGACATGTAGGAAAGAAACAGATATAAACTTCATTTACTGTATCCATTAAGCAATACACATACAAGAGATGCGGAAGCACAGATAGGCTAACAGAGAAAATAAACTTTGTATGAGGTAGATGCTCTGGAGCAATACATACTACAAGCACACTGGAAATAGATTCTCTTAAATGCTTGAATAGTTTATTAGATGTAGTTGATATCTTTTGTTACTAGGTGAATAATCAGCAGGGGCGGAGGTTGTTCAGAAATTATAGTTACCTGAGTAAGAACAAACAGATTGGTAAAAGTTCAAAGAGCTATTGTCACAGCTGGCAACAAAGGTCTTTTTTCAAACAGTGAAGAGAAAATTATGTGATGCTTATGTTAGAACTGTACTATTGCAAGGAAGTGAGACATGAGTCTTGAATGCAGAAGACTTGTAAAAACAAAAAAATAATTGAAGCCAATATGCCCTGATTGAAGCCAATCTTAGTGTGCAGATGAACTAAGAGAGAAAAAAACTGGGTGTAAGAAGAATCAGGCATAGTTGTGCAAGAGGAGGCTGCACTGGTACAGATATGTGATCTTTATGGAGGTTAACCACTGCAAAAGATAGCGTTGAGCACTCCAAATTGATGGAATAAGTGGACAAGGGAAGCCAAAGAAGACATAAAACAAAGTAGGTAAGGCTAATCTGAAGATGTTGCATCTCATGAACGACATGGCAAGAGATTGTATTGATTGGGGATAATTGGTGCTACAGAAAACCCATTTATCCATGGAAAATGTATCCTGATACAAGGATAGTGTTTAGAAGCTTACATCTTGTTCCTTGCTAAGCCTAACAAGCTACTCCTTCATTTTGCATTCTCATCCCTCTTTCATATACTCCTCCACTCCATAATTTCTATCTCTTCATCACCATTTGCACAGACTGCACCATTCACACCATCCTTGCCCTTCTCTTGGCCTACATATAAGAAGCTGCTTGAACTACCCAAAACATCATAGTTTTGCCATACTGTACTACCAACAGCACAACATCATTCTTATCTTGTTCATCTCTAGTATTGCTAATCACTCCTCTACCAGTTCTACACCCAAATATCTACAGATTTTCCCAACATACTCTTACCCTCCACCCTTTTATCCATTCTGGTCCTTCTGGTGCCTTGCTCTCTTTTCCCCCTCTTCTAGGTCACCTGAGCAAATTCATATGCTATTGAGTACTCTCTACACTTATACTTCCATTCTCCATCTCAACCACCCATTTGGACCTTTCTTTTGTTATTGCTCCCTCTCCTGGATCTACTTGCTTTAGGTTGCTGAGCACTATAGTATTGGTACCATGAGAAAATGTATTCAGTACAATTTGTAAAGTTGTTAATGATTTAAAGGGCATCCAACCATAGAAACCAAGCCAAATAACACATATGAGCACCAGCTTTTAGTTGCCAATAAAAAATAATTCACATGGCGATGACATGTCAACTGGTGTGTGTGTGTGATTTTCTTGGGGGATGGACAGTTCCCATGGCTTTTGTTGACCAGTTACTGGTTACTATTAGTATTCTTCTTAAATTGTTGCAAGTCAACAGCTTGTGCTGGAAGTGATGTGAACACAATATGGGTGATAAATGGTGGAAAATGAGTCAAAGATGCCTGAGTGTAGGGTCACAAGACTACACAGTTCCAAAGTTCACTGTAGTAGGGTTAAAAGGGTAGAGCAAGAGACAAAGTGAGATGTGGGGAGAAAACATATTTGAAGGGTATTGCTGAGCAACTTTGTATCAATCATGTAATCCATGATATTTGTGTGAATAGCTGCTGTACCATCATTAATGTGGGAGTAATATTGCTTTGTGAGTTTCCCTAGAGATTGGTAGAGGATTAGTAGCTGTTTGGGAAGAATGAAGTATTTTTGGCTTTGAAGTGGACAACCAGTTCTTTTAGTGGATATAAAGCAGAGGTCATCAGTGACATTAATTGCCTTTGTAGCAATTGTGAGGGTTCTAGTTGTATGCTGTTCATGTTCAGAAGGTGAGCATTAGATGGTATAAATTTTTTTTATGTGCAATAATTTTCCGCTTTTTTCACTTTGAAGAAGACTATATTGGCATGATTTCATTTGAAGATGTTTTTGAGATCTTTGTTCTTGGTGTTAGTGCAGATAGGGATGCTGTAATAAAGTTATATGTGGATGACACTTTGGTTTGGAAAGTGAGGCAGAACTGAAGTGTGAAATCATCTGTAAAGTTGCGAATAGTACTGGAGGTGATAGCAGGGTGAACGTTGATATAGTGAAGAAAGAGTGTGGATGCTAAAACATAACCCTACATCACTGGAGAGTTTTTAATGCATATCAGCGAGAGTTCCAACAGCACTTGCCATGATTGTGCAATCAGGTAGGTAGTTACCAATGCAAGAGATGAGAGATAGATGCAGTTCATAGACAGGCAGTTTTGTGAGGAGATCAGTGTGCTAGACATACCAAAGCTTTCACCAAATTTCTCAAGAATGAAACCTTATTGGTTATTAACAGGAAAGTATGGTCTCCAATGATCTGGAAACCTTATAAGAGATATATCTCTGGTAGCATTTGAGAATGTTTGAGATATCAGAAGTGAGTTTGATGGTAGTAGTAGTAAGGAGGGTCAGAGAGATTAGTTATCTTAAGAATGAGATATACTGTAGCCTATCTCCAAAGTTAGAACATATCCCTCTAGAGAGAAAGGGATAAAAGAGTTTTGTGGCAATGAGGGCTATCTCTGAAGTACATTGCTTGAAGGTATGGAATGAACATTGTTAGGGCCAGTAGCTTTGTTGGTTTGAAGTAACTGCAGGTGCATATGAATGCAAGTGTTGAGCTTGTTGGAGTGTGTATCTTCTTGTTAAGAATTATTAGCAAAAGATATAAATATCATCAATAAATCTAGAAAACTGGTGTTTGGAAAGTGGGCTTTTGTGATATTTGTTCTGTACTGGTTGCTCACATGCAATCTTTTCATTTTCACTGTCAGAAATGCAGTGAATTAGCGATTGGCTTTTTTGAAAACTTGCAATTGATGATGTTGTTATTTCACCAATTGTGTTTTGATTTGTTATTCTTATTAGTATATCACAGTAGTCTGTGAGATTAAAACAAATGCAATTAAAACAAGCTTAAAAAAGAAATAACTAAAGTTAAAAGGTTAATTTGAAACACATCAAGTGAACATAGCAATAGATGTAAAAGGAACAAGGACTGTACTTATATGATGTATATATGTACATTCATACAAACACTCACTACACACACACATACATATACATATATGCATACATACATGCACACATGCATTTGTATTTATACTTGTATATATTCATCCATCCATGCATGCATGCATACATACATACAGACATGCACACTTGCATGCATGCATGTATGTATACATGCATGCATACATACATACATACGCACATACATAATTACATTTAACAGAATAATGCAAGAGATTTTTAAATGAAAAGACACTAGAAGAAAAGCTGGAAATACAACTGTTTGAATTTGTCAACTTTAAACGGGAGTAACTGGTGTACTCTGAAGGGAATGACAATTAAATATTTCAAAGACCTTATCCATAACTTTTACCCATAGGTGCTTATATCACTGCTTTTTAAGATTGAAGTTTTAAGAGGTTCATCTGTTGCTTAAATTATTAGTCACTGTTTAAAAGAAAATATTGGTAAGCATAGAGTTAAAGAGAAACTTAATTCCAGATTATAAGATTGACATGTTTCTTGTAGGTGTATCAGACAGAGTAGATTTTGTATAGGACACAATGCAATTGTGTGTGTGTGTCACACATACATACATATGCATACATAGAGACCACAAGAAAAAGGTATATTCAGTTGGACACTGATGTGGTAAGAAAAATATAAAAGAAAGAGGATATCTAGACCATTGATAAAGAATTTATAAATCTATCATTATTGGAGTAACAGGATACATGGAGCAAAATATGGCTGAACTTGGGTTTTGGGGGTTAAAACACAAATCCTTAATTCATACACTACAAATGATCATGATATCTGAGACAATAATAATCTGCAAGACCTCCTTAAAATATAAAGGATGTTTAACAAAACAAGATGGTTTTCTTCACAACTTTGCAACAAAGCATTCTAAACTGAAAAGAGAAAGAGAATATACATATACATACACACACTCATACATATGTACATTTAGATGCATGTGCATGTGTGTGCGTATATATATATATTCTCTTTTACTCTTTTATTTGTTTCAGTCATTTGACTATGGCCATGCTGGAGCACTGCATCAAAGGGTTTTAGTCAAACAAATCAACCCCAGGACTTATTTTTTAAAGCCTAGTACTTATTCTACCAGTCTCTTTTGCTGAATTGCTAAGCTATGGGGGATGTAAACACACCAATACTGGTTGTCAAGCAGTGATGGTGGAACAAACACAGACACAAGCATACACACACATGTATATGATGGGCTTCTTTCAATTTCTGTCTACCGAATCCACTCACAAGGCTTTGGTCAGCCCAAGACTTACTACACAGTGGGACTGAACCTGGAACCATATGGTTGGGAAGCAAGCTTCTTACCACATATTATATATATAATTCACACACGCCCTTTATAATGTCGCCCTTTTGCATATATCCAGAGACCCTATTGGGTTAAAATCTCTATATACTAATCAAGCTGCTTATAGAAAAATGAACGCATAGAGAGAAACACACAGACCAAAAAGCTCTATATCTAACGAAATCATTTTGTGAGCATCAAAGCACAAGAGAAACAATTTTCTATACTAACAATACTATGACATGCCTGACCAATAACCACTACCTTCCAAATAAAAATAGGAAATATCTTAAATAACAGTAAGTAAAGAAACTGACATCCTTTTGTAAACCCCTAAAAAATTCCATTTCAAAAAAGGTGACACACCCAGTTATTAAGATTTCAAATACTGGACATTTATACCTCTAATCTTTATATTGTCAAAGCAAAAAATTAAATCCAATAAAATCAAAAATAATTGAACTACTTACACATACTGTGACTATCTAATAGAGACACACCTAAACATACACACTTGCTTGCAAAGTTCTACATAAATGAATAAATTCTAAACAATAACATGACACCAAATTTAATTAATAAAAATTTCTCCAAAACACCTCTCCATAACACCCCGCCCTAAAAAATAAATGCCACTCCACTCATCCCCCCACCCACAAGGAAGACTTTAACCCAGCAGAGACTATATAAACCCAAGATTAATTCTTATGCATTGCAGCCCAATGATGGATTAACTAGGTGAAATTTCAAAGTCAAAATCAACTATATTCTTGTTTAAGAATAAACTCTCACACATACACACACACACTCTCTCTTTCACTCACACACACATATATATATATATATATATATATATATATATATATATTATAAATACATTTATTCATTATAACTGATGTATTAAGTTCTTCATCAGATCATGTTTGCACTGTGTAAAACATATTCCTAATAAGCTCTGCAACTCTTTACACACACACAGAGTTGATGTCATAAGAATTTATAAACTTTTGAGAAAATGTAAATAATTTTAGGGAAATAGTGGATCTCAACCTAATATTTACATGCTGTTATTTATAGCTTTATGTACTTCAAGATCCACTGTTTCAACACACACACACATAAACTTAACAGTTTGATTCAGCATCACATGGCTTGTTTTCTGGGCATGTTGGACACATCCATCTCATAAGATGTTTGGGGGCAGAGTGGGGGTGGGTGGGTGAGAGAAATTCAAGATACCTTCTAGGCATCTATTGACCAGCTCAGGTCATGTGGTATTAATGCAATACTAATTATTTTCTTTATTTTTAAGTCTATGTATTTGGATAGAATGCTGATGGTACCACTTTGACAGTGGTCTTTGACATAGTATATTCAATGACAACAGTTTCTCATCCTGGGGGACATACATGGTAGGGTAAGCTATTGGGACAAGTCAGATGACAGAGCTACTGTGTTGAGTGCTACTTTCTTTCATTTGCTCACCCACTTGTCCATATATATATACACTCACACATAATAATCATATATGTGTGTTTAGAACATTCTTATATTCAGCACTATTTCCTTTTAATTCAAAATATTAAGTGAGAAAGGATCAGGGGATCCAAGCATTTATCTCAGACAGCACTCCTGCACGTATCAACTATCTGAATGTGTAGGAAGAGGAATTTTATTAATAGAATCATTGTTTTCAACGAAACATAAAATCCAGATGGTTATATTCCATTGCAGGGTATTAATAACAAGTGAAGAATGGACTTGCTGATACTACATTTATTCCACAGCTTACAATCATTTCAGTTAAGACTAAATGACTGTAGGTTGATCATTATGTAATACATATTGTACAATATCATTGCTCTCATCCATGTCTTCATGCATGTTATTTGTTACACATTATTGAAACAAATGTAAATGGTGGAATAAATGTAATATCATCAACTTCATTCTTCACTTGTTACATGTATGTGTGTTGTTAGTTTATAGATTAGAGACAGGTATTCTCCGTATAGAATACACTTCGTAGTGCTCAAGAGGTTTAAACTTGAGCAGGTAGAAGAGGGAATGTAAGGACAAGCAAGTTAGGCAAGTCGATATGCAAAAATTATTAAATAGCTGTTGGACTCATAAAACTCTTACTCGGCCCCTTTAATTCGTGATATATCATTTCTATTTTGTGCAAGTTGGACTTTTTTATATGCATACATATGTGCATTTTTTTAATATTAAATGTATTTAATATTTTTTGTATATTGACTTGCCTAACCTTACATTTACTCCTGTATATAGGTATATGTATGTATGCATATATGATGGGCTTCTTTCAGTTTCTATCAACTAAATCAACTAAATGCACATGGTACTGTGGTTAGAAAAGGTGCATTTCAACTATGTGGTTCCAGGTTCAGTCTCATTCTACAGCTTCTCTGGTAGATATCTGCAACTATAACCCTAAGCTGAACAATGTCATAAGTGAATTTGAGTGATAGCAAGTGTGTCCATAAACTCATTGTAGATAAGTACATCTATCTATCTATCCGTCCATCTGTCAATCTCTCTCTTTCTCTCTATATATGTGTGTGTGTGTGAATATATATATATGCATGTGATTGCGCATGTGTGTGTATTTTTGTGCTTGTGTTTGCCTCTCCCAGCTTAACAACTGGTATTCGTTTGTGTATGCTTCTAGCTTAGCAATTCAACTGAGAGAATATATAATGAATTTAAGATAAGTGTGGTTGATCCTTTCAGATGGCTGTATTCCAATAACTGAATCAAGTAAAATAATAAAGGAATATGTGTGTGTGTGTGTGTGTGTGTATGTGTATAGTGAGAGAGAAAAAAGAAGTAGACCATCTGACAGAGGTAGAGAGAGAATCTGATTTTCATGTATCATTTTTTTATTTTCATCATTCACACAACAGTATCTGTTTGACTCCTTTTTTCTGATTTTTAATAACATGTAGCTCCAGGTAGATTTGTACCTACAAACTAAACTGTAGTAAATTGAGCAGTAGGTCATGCATCAAGTAATTGTCAAGATATAGCAGGTTCCAAGGTTCCTTATTCTTTTTGTTTTTGGAGTTAAAACTGAACACACAATACCATTTTTGGGGGAGTGAATTAAATTTGAATTTTATTGGAGTTGGTTTAGAAATCTTTAATATGATGAATGCTAATTCATTTACTGTTTAACACATTTTCAGATTGATCAATAAGAGTTTCTTCCTTTAATTTCAGATTGTTGTACAATGAAATTTTTAGAAACTTTAACACTATTAATTTGAATCCAGATCCATACAGTTTTACTATTCTAACAAGATAAACAGTTTGCTTTCTAACCACTTAGCATCTTGGGCAACTGTCTTCTACTATAACTCCAGGCTGACCAAAGCCTTGAGTAGATTTGGTGGACAATAAGTAAAAGAATCCCTTTGTTTATAACTAAGCATGTATGCGTGTATGGTTGTGTCTCCTTGTCTTGACAGTGTGAGCTGGTTGTCCTTCATTTCCAATCTTCCATGGAAATATATCTGGTCACAAAAAAGGGGCCTCAGCAAGTCCCTATGATCCATGTGAACATGGAAAAGTGGATATTAAAACATAATGATGATGATGATAATATTCATATCTTTATTTGCAGACACAGGTATGCAGATAGGAAGATAGCTGGGTAGATAGATAGATAGATAAACAGACAGACAGACAGATAGATAGATAGATATGCTCCTCTCCACACACTAGAGAACAGAGAAGCCAGCTCACAACACCATTTCTCCTAATATTTCCTGAAGAAGGGGTTCTAACCTAAAAAAAGTGAAATACAAAGTTAAAGTACAAACCATGAACTTTCAGTTTAAAAAAACAATTAAGTGCATCTATAACAATGTAAATTGTGTATATATATATATATATATATATACACACACACACACATTCATTTTTGTAGACATACTTACATGCACATATACATATATACGTGCATTTATACACACATGCAAATATGATAAATACATCAGTGCAAGCATGCATACATTTCTGATACTTTTATTAGTAAGAAAATGATTTTACCCTAGCTTTCTCCATGCTCATATGGATTGGACCAGTTAAACAAAATTACGTTTATTACTAAAAGGTAATATTTATCCACACTTAAAAGTGAATGTTGCATTTGGACACAAGATACTACAATAGTTACCTTTTGGTATTAATACTACTTCTGTTGTTAATATTACTGTTGTTACTATTGAAATTTTGCTATTGCAAATTTTACAATAACCTATACCTTATCCATGATATATATTTTTTATCTTATACTTGTTTTAGGTTTGCAACCATAGTGGGCACTGCTTTGAAGAGTTTAGTAAATTGGATCACAGAACCTATTTTCTTTATAAGTTTGGTACTTACTTTATTGATCTCTTTTGTAGTAATACAAAGTTATAGAGCCAAAAACAAACCAATACCAACTGTCAAGCAGTTGGGCAGAAGCAAACACAAATGGAAAGATATACACACACATGATAGGTTTCCATACACACATACATATGTATACACATATGCAAACACACACACACATATATACTTATGAAGTGTAATCTATGCATAAGCCTACTCTTAATTTCCCATTTTCCTTCTTTAATGTAAAACTGGAAAATGGAGATTGGAAGCATGCTCAAATAAATCAATAAACATTACTTCATGTATTGAGTACTTATTCTCTTATAAATCTAATTGCCAGAAACTATAGTAGAAAACATTTGTGCAAGTTGCTGTATAGACAACCCAAGACCACATAGATGATAGACAAGCTTTTTATATATATATATATATATATATATATATATATATAAAAGTATATACACATATACATATGTATGTATGTATGTATGTATATATACACACACATACACACATATATATTTCATATGAAAGCCTGGAAATCAATGTTTTGAAGTTACAAAAATATACCCTTTTCATAAAGCTTTTTAGTAGTCTTTAATGTTAAGTTGAGCAAAATACAACTATGGATATTTTCTTACTATCAAAAATAAATAAAAGAACATTATGTGTATGATTTTATGCATATACATACATACATGATTGTGGGTGTGGGTGTGCTTGTATACACACGTACATTGTATTACACTAACTTTCAGAACATTTATATTATTGTACTTTATTCTTGATTGTATGAACCCTTTCAAAACTAGTCATGATCTGGGTCATTTTTCATTAATAGGATTTGAGTTTTCAAAAATTTGATAACAGTTCTTTTAGTTTTTCTTATCTCTTAAAATTAGATATTTGAAATTCATCAAACAATAAATGCAAATCACCTTTATTCATTTACATTCAGCAACACCACTTGACAATAATAAAAATATTAATATTATCATAGTAAGACTCTTCTAAAGTACTGTGATATTTATATTATTAAGTTTTAAAGTAATTTATATTATTCTCTGACATCTCATTATCATATTTATTGACACAAACTCTGAAAGTTTTGGGCTATACAGGTACCATCATCTAAGAACAAGTTTTATAAAAAAAAATACCCTTTCAGAATAGTTATTATAATCATACAAATCTTATATTGAACATACTCTAAATTGTAGGGGTAGCAAAAAATTGAAGGTATTCACTTTTATCGAAATAAAAATTTGCTAAGATAGATCAGATAATTAACCTAAAGAATTGTCAATCAGTTAAACATATTACTGAATATTAAAAAAATTACATTTTCGTTCCAATTTACAGCTGTCTCGCTCAAGATAGTCATAAATAAATTTTAATAAACAGTTATATAAAAAATGTAACTAAATTACAAGTTGTAAATGTAAAATTAATCTTGTTACTGGTAATATTTGATTAGAAGATACTTCTCAGTTCAGTGATAGATTTTGGCAGTTTTGTAACTTGTTGATTATCACATTTGAAATATAGCTTTCATCTCCGATTCTTTTTGAAATATAATAGGAGAATTTTTTAAAATTACTGAAATCTTTGAACACATTTTTTATTCTGTAAGATCAAACACATTTCCTTGATATCTTCGGGAGTAACTTGAACATTCTATTTATTGGTTTTGAACATGCTTTAAAGAGGAAGTTATCGTATATCATCATATCAAGAAGTAAGCTTGGTAAAAATATAGATTTCTAACACAATTCACGACACTAGACTATTCAGGAAAGGGAATTTAGAAAACATTTCTCTTGTAAATATCTATCAAAATATTAATGAAAGTATTCTAAATATAAATGCTTAAAACATTTCGCACCATGATTATAACCGATATTTTTGGCAATGAGGGCTTTGTAAACAAACCTAGAAAATGATATCATACTAGATACAACATTAAAGCAGTATGACAATTATAGAAATGCTTCAAATAATTCTAGAGAAAAAGTTTTCGAAGCAGAGCTACGGGAAATATTATGCCGAGAGCGTGCGTGATTGAGACCTATAAATATAGAATTTAGTCTCAACACCTCAACATAACATTCATTATGATAATTTGACATTCGTATTATCTCAGTAAGAATAGTTTAAATGGTGTCGATTTTGGTGATATTTATGCACAAACTAAGCAGACAAGTGTTAGATAAATGCGAATTTAGATTACAAAGCGAGAGAACTACACATTTTAATAGTATCTTTATTAATTTTCCAGCAAGCCATATAATATCCAAAGTTAATCTAAAACATTAACGATTGTCTATAAAATGGGTGGATTAGTTTATATAATCTAACCAGAACCGACTATTAGAGGTAATATTTCTAACAAAAATCACTGCTACTCATTCCCCGCCTCCAACACATTGACCATTTCCTAACCAGTGATCACTTAAGATAACACAGACATAGGGAAAGAACGATGGAACATGTAACAACAAATTCTAGATATTCGTTTTATTACAACGACGACGACGAAAATAAGACGGAATGAAGAAATTGCTGTAGATGTCGGTAAATGTGATAATGTGCGGGTGCGTCAGAGGTAGGAAGCGAATCCAGCGAAGTAGTGGCGCAGTTTATCTGACTACCACCATCACCACCACCACAGCCGCCGCCTTCATCAATATTACCATCAACAGCAGCAGCACAACTAGCAGCAGCAGTCTAACCGAGAACTTGTTCAAGAGAATCCCCCTCACTTTGTATCTGAGAATAGACGATAATTCTAACCAATATTTAGGGGTGCGAGTAAATATTGCACTTCATTCATATCCGAACATCTTACGATTGAAATAAGTGCAATTACAAACGGAGATAAGAAAACTGAAGTTGAAATATTTAAAAATATTGTCAAATTTAAAGCTTGGAAAAAGGCCGACTACTACAATTGCGACGCTACCTACCACACCATTAACAGTAGTTAATACCCAACATTCAGTATTCGAGATTTTTCGGTATTGTCCGTGATGAACTCACTCATGTGTACTATGTGACAGTCGACCAATAATAATCGAGTGCGATCGTCACATGGTAAAACGAATATATGAATAATTTTTCTCCGTAACACGAGATCGAACTCGGAAGTTTCCGTTGTTTTCTGACAAGCTGAAACTTTCAACAGCGGCCATCTTGCGTAAAATTTTCAGTTGTCGGAACAATTTGGAATTTTCGCAGAATTCAAATAGTAAATTCTACGACCTTGTCCTACTGGTTGTCATTGGATAGTTAATATCTCTATTCAGACTCTATATCGGATTTAGAAATAGATTATATGAAATCATTGTGAGTTTAGAACATGAATTGTATATTAACGGCTTTGTGCCCGAAGATTTATATCGAGCACCATGAAGGGATTGGATTTTAGTCCCTTGAAATAATGATCACCATCACTGGAGCCATGGCTGTGGACGGTTTTGCAGCCTCTAAACCGCCATTGCAGTTAAAGGATTATTACATGGAACGAAAAGCTTGAGGTCGTTGCAAAACTGGAAGTGCAATAGTTTATATTATATATAGGGGAGTATAAAATGGCCGACCCCCAGGTTGTAGAAGGCCCTCCAGCCAAGAGACCAAAGCTTGCGTCACCTGCTTTACCAAGTGACAGTGGAGGTATGTAGTAGTATTTAATTTATTTATATTTTTATATGTTCTCTGTGATTGTGTTCTGCTAATTTCAGACTTTCGATTATTTTTGTGTTTTAGTGGAGAACGATCGCAAACATTCGAGCCGACGATCGTATGTTTTGTTTGTTAATTTATAGTTTACTGTCACACTTGTATTATCTTATCGCTTTCTCTTAAAATTTTCAGATGCATTTATGACTGAATTCGATTTAAACGAAGCGCTACCAGATGAGTTAATGTCTACAAATAACTCGGCAAGTGATGGGTCCCACAATGGAACAAATGATTCTCAGGTTCCATCCGGTCAAGATACCAGTTCGCAAAGGCACCCACACCAACAGTTATCTCATCTTCTACAGCCTACTTCTGTTTCAACACACTCTGGAAATAACATTTCTAGTCCTCAAAACCCTCAGAATCAAGGGGGTACTGGACCACCTAGTAGAAACCAGATGATTGCTAACATCAATTCTAGTCCGAGTATAAACAACACTGTAAAAAGTCCATTATCTGGCAATTTGTCTTCACCACCCCACTTAAGCAAAGCAGGAGCAGCTTCAATCCATAGCACCGATTTACCATTGACCAGCAGTAGCTCATCTTTTTCATCAAGTAATAATGTTATAAGCAATCTTATTATTGAAAATGTTGGCAACACCCACTTAGGACCTCCAGGAGTTGGTATGAAGCCGGTAACTCCACAAAGTGCTTCTACTCAAAGTACTGTCAGTAATTCTCAGAGCCCACACCATAGTCAGCTTCTAAACGGACCACATTACTCACCTATGACGGCAGCAGGGCCAGCACGGAATTCTACATCCAATTTAGCTGCTGGAGGCCTGGCCATCTCTCAGAACAATGTTATCAGCACGAATACATTGAGTACACATATACCGTTGTCATCTCATTCTGTTGGACACCCAGCATTAACTGCTGCAGGTCAGACGCCAATGATAAAGGTATGATTTTTACCCTTTTATTTTTCGATCTCTAAGATTTTATTGTTAATCACGATGATTGTTTTAGTTTCTTTTTCCGAGTTTGGGACAGAAACTGGTCGACGCCTCTCTATACTACTCTCTAGCCGTCTTCTTTAAATTGCACTGTTATTGTCTGTTCCCTTTCCCCTTCTTCTTTGTCTTCACACCATACACATATTCGAATCTGATCATACACATGCACATCTATGTAATATCGGTTTTTCTTTTTATACTATTCTTCAATTTCTAAAAGAATGGTTACCAAAAACTGATTTCCCTCGTTAACATTGTTATGTTTACTTTTCTTTTACTACTGAAGTGTAATAGCTGCTGCTCTGTTGTGGTCATTGTACTTGTTCGTTAACATTGATATTAACACTGTATATAAAAATGGTGAAACGACAGCTTATTTCTTGTTATTGTTTATCTTTTATACTGACGTACACACCCACAGACTGCTGCTTGTGGTGATGGTGTTGGTCCAGAGTGTAGTGCCCGACTGTAAATTAAAAGCTTGGATCACTCACACTTCCCTTATTATATTTGATATACATTTGTAGAGAAAACGCAATTTGTTAGTGAAATGAGATCATTGTTTTCTGATCATCAATGTCTACATATTGTT
>NC_142944.1:28560670-28562442 GCF_046866305.1 Octopus bimaculoides | reverse complement strand
ATATACATACTGGTACCCTAGCATGGCCGCAGTTCAAGGCTGGAACAACTAATTAAATTAAAAAATATATATTATTTGTATAGATTATATATATGTATATATTACATAGTGTTTATTCTTTCGGTTTATTTCACTGAACTGCTAAGTTACACGGATGTAAACACACCAGCACCAGTTGTCAAACGATGTTGGGGGTGACAAACACACACGATGGACTTCTTTCAGTTTCTGTTTACCAAATCCACTCACCAGGCTTTAGTCAGGCCAAGGCTATAGTAGGAGATAGTTGTGCCAGGTGCTATGCAGCGAGACTGAACCTGGAAGTATGTTGTTTGTAAGCAAGCTACTTACCATACAGCCACTGCTGATGTTTATATGTATATATATATATATATATATTTATTTATCTATTTATTTCCTTATTGCCCACAGGGGGCTAAACATAGAGGGGACTAGCAAGGACAGACAAAGGGATTAAGTTGATTACATCGGCCCCAGTGTGTAACTGGTACTTATTTAATGGACCCCGAAAGTACAAAAGGCAAAGTTGATCTCAGCGGAATTTGAACTCAGAACGTAATGGTAGATAAAATACCACTAGGCAGATCGTCCGGCATGCTAACGATTCTGTCAGCTCACCGCCCTAAATAGATATGTATTTATATATATGTATATATATATATATATTATAATATTTATATATATGATTATGGTTATTATCGGTTTAGCTGAGAGACAAGTTAATTCGACTTAAATTGTGTCTCCTGGAACTAATTAATGACATAGGGTGAGGTATGCTTGTATATATACATATATTAACAGGAATAGAAAGACCGCCATCCGGGCGGTTTTCTGAGAACCACTTGATATTTTTACATATTCTGAATTGTAACAATTTTTATTATATTTTACATGTAATTATTTCTTTGTATAATAGTGCTCACTTTCTTGATAAATATTGCTTTCATTATTTGATTAGTCATGAACACTCTTTTTTAAAGAAACATAAAGGTAGTCCAACTAAGGGAAGCATTTTATATTTTACCTTCCTGTCAAAGCAACATAGCGATTTCAGTTCAGCAGCCAATCTGTTACCTTTGCATTGTGTATGTGTGTGTGTAACAGTGTGATGATGGGGTGGGGAAGATCATTGCAAACAATAAATGAAATTAAAAAATCGTATGCATTTCTACAAATACTGCTTAGTTATTGTGGCTTCAGAGTATATAGGGATTTATGGAAAAGAATTTTTCTGAGGGGTGGAGAGAGGAGTTTGGGAAAATACACACGATCCAACTTTTTTTCCTCATAACTTCCAGGAAATGGGTATCTTTTAATGCAAGTTTATATGAATGCCTTTGAAACAGCATAGATTATGATTATAAAGAAATCTGTGGGGAAGATTTTTTCCAAGGTAGTGGGGAGAGGAGTTTCAAATCAGCGAGACCAAATACATGAGAACTACTCTGTTTTGATGGGGATTTTCCCCTTTTGTTTCAACCACAGCCTCCTAAATGATGGTTTGGGGGTCATCTTTGTATAAGAAAAGATTTTGAAACACCCACCACCCCCTTTCCCCATCATCCTACTCTATACCTATCTTGGCCAATTTTTGTTGCACTTCAAATCCATGGGAGGAGCCTTTTTTATGAACAAAAGTTAAAAGAAATTAATATTTTCAGAGGGAAAATTGAATGATTTAAGGGAGATTTGGCTGTTGTTTCTAGCATATCCCAAGACAGCTCTCCACATTTGTTTATCACTCTTGCATG
>NC_142944.1:28538170-28555670 GCF_046866305.1 Octopus bimaculoides | reverse complement strand
TATATATATATATATATATATTGATGTGTGTATGTATATATATATACATATATATGTATGCATAGTGAGAATTTACAAAAGATGACGGGTGTGTAAACAACAAACAGAGGTATTAGTTTAATGCTCGGAAAGTGAGAAAGTCTTTTGAATTTCAAGCCTACTCTCTTCGACAGAAAGGAACACAGGAATAAAGAGGCAGAGAAGATTGAAAAAGGTTTAGTGGCTAGCGATCTATCATGGCAATTGCCAGGCAGAGGTGTCACACAGGAGAGCTAGGAAGAAGGGGAGTTGTGGTCGCCCCAAAACGAAAGTGAATGCATATGTGAGAGCATGTGTCTGCATGTGGAAGGGGGCTGGTGACATTGATGTGTGCATGTGTAAGTGTGTCCATGATGGTGTAGGCACTTGGAAGTGGTCAGTTCTAGTGTGTGCGGTGTGGCGTGGTGTGGTGGTGTTGGGGAGGTGAGTGGGGGAAGGAAGGTGGAATGGGATGTGGAGGGGTGGGTTAACAAGGAAGGGATATTGACGATGAAAGGAGGTGTGCTGGAGTGAAAGAGGAAGTAGGTGTCAGAGCAAGAGAAGAGAGGTGGGTGGGTGGGTGGATGGTTAGATGAAGAGGAGTGTTGAGCCCATGTGGTGCAAAGGAGCAAAGAGAGATTAATCCCTACTCATGGCAAAGACGGGAGTCCGGATGGCCCCTGTGCATGGACAATCTGAACACAGACAGGTGTTGTAAAGAATGACCGGTAGAACGGAAATGGCGTGAGACTGGGGCGACGTTACTGACTCAGATGTCTCGGAGGTGTTCCGCGAACTGGTCAGCCAAGTGGCATGCTATTTCACTGATTTATAGAGAAGGACAGAGCAGGAGATGCAGTAGATGACGTTGCTAGAAGTGCAGGTGAAGGAGTTAGTGATATGATGGGTGCCTGTGAGGAGGGTGGTGTTGGAGAGGTAAGGGCAAGTGCGGCAGCATGGGTGGGAGCAGGGGAACAAGCCAGGATGGGTTAGAGAAGTTGAGGTGTGAGTCTGTGTTTGTAGTGGATGGAGGTGGTGACTAGGGTGATGAATGCTGACCAAAATGTTATGAAAGGCAACTGACGGGCAGCAGTGGAGGGCAGCATGGAAAGATTTGACAAAAGAGAGGAAAGAGTTTAGATGTACGTGGGAGAGTGAGGTCACACTGATACAGTCGTCAAGAGTTCAGGAGTGGAATCAGTGAAACTTGAGAACATTTGGGCCTCAACGTAGCCAACGAATAGGTTCGCATAGTTGGGGGCCCAGTCTCTGGCTAGACAAAGGAGTGTGGTTGTGTCAGGTTGGGGGTTGGGTCGAAGGTCAAGGAAATGTTGGAGTGTACACAGCCCCAATGCTTAGTGGTACAGACCAAATCTGTGTCTGGTGCAAAGTCCTTTCCAGACCTATGGAAACGTGATAGTGGACAAATACCATAGATAGGGTCATTAGAGCAAAGAAACACGTTGACCCAACTGAGGGACTAGCTATCCGAATTGACAGTACCCTGGTAAATAAAGCAATTAAGGATATGAAGACAGAGAAAGCCCCTGGCCCATCAGGAATTACTCTTGAGACATTTTTCCTTTTATGGCAAAATATGCACCTGATTCAATAAAATTATGATGGTTACTCTGATTACTATGTATAAATGCAAAATATTTTAGTTTTTCGTAGATCAAGTAGACATAATTCACCCCTGCCTTTCAATCTCAGTATTTAAGCTATGCATAGTAATGCTGTAATACACATGCTATGTACACCCCTACAACACCATTTTCTTTACATGCTATAAATGCAGAGGTAAATCTGCCTTCAATTCAGTTGCGCAACTGCATTTTGTTCCTTTTTTGGTTGTTTTACTACATAATGGTCTCCAACTGCCTACCCTGAGTAATTACTGATACATATA
Organism: Octopus bimaculoides; assembly: GCF_046866305.1. Lineage (NCBI taxonomy): Eukaryota > Metazoa > Mollusca > Cephalopoda > Octopoda > Octopodidae > Octopus > Octopus bimaculoides. The sequence goes on along the minus strand of NC_142944.1, from coordinate 28,553,743 downwards.
CACACACACACATACATGACGCTGTTGTCCCCCCATCCCATGATATCAGGGTTGGCACACTGAAAGGTAGGTCTGGTGAAATTGTTGAGATGCTTGAATGGAGACATGTAGATTTGTGCTGCTGCCAGTACCGCCTGACTGGCCTTCGTGCGGGTGACACATAAAAGCACCCACTACACTCTCTGAGTGGTTGGCGTTAGGAAGGGCATCCAGCTGTAGAAACTCTACCAAATAAGATTGGAGGCTGGTGTTGCCATCTGGTTTCACCAGTCCTCAGTCAAATAATCCAACCCATGCTAGCATGGAAAGCGAACGTTAAACGATGATGATGATGATGATCCAAGAAGTAAGGCAGAGAGGAAGTACTGCCAGATTCCTCACAGGCAAAGAACATAAGTATAAGATTTTCTGAACAGGAAACACTGATGAGGTCAGCGAAATGGGTTGATAAGGTGTTCAAGGTAGTAAGAGTCTGATAGAATACTTAAGATTAGAGTAGTGCTGCAGGATGGTTTAGCAACCATTATCTTGGCCTTTGCCCCTCAGCGGGGGCCACCTGATGAACAGAACGGCCGATTTTATGACACCCTCTTGTGTACTACCTTGTCAACGAATGACAGGGACCTTCTCTTTGTGGCTAGAGTCCTCAGTGGGCATGATGGATAACATGCAGGGAGCTTCCATAATGTACATGGAGGCTATGGTTTTAGTCCCTGCAATAAGGAGGGAACCAGGTTGCAGGAGTTCTGCAATGCAAATGATCTTATGGTTTGCAATACTAATTTCAGGAAACCTGCCAGTCACCTATTCACCTACCGATCTGGTGGACACACTAGTCAACTTGACTACATCCTTGCCAGGAAACGGGAAAGATGGCTATGTATAAAAGCCAAAACCTTCCCAGGTGAAGAATCACCCCACAGCATAGATTAGTTGTGAAATGGATGCTCAGAAGACAACCAGCACAGAGTTGAAGGGTCTGGAAGCTTAAGGATCCTGCGAATGGACGGAAATTTAGAGACATATTACTTGAAGCTTTTGACAGAATAGAGGGGGATATAGCATCACATGATGTGGAAGACAACCGGAGGTTTCTACAGGACAACATGTTGAGGGCTACTGACCAGATCTGTAGATGGTGCAAAGTCCTCTCTCGACCCAAAGGTAACATGGTTGTGGAACAATGTAGTTGACAAGGTGGTTAGGGAAAAGAAACAGGCTTGGAAGGACTGGAAGAACGGTGGTAGCAGGGAATTGTATCAGATTGCCAGAAGGGAAGCTAGGAGAAGGGTTTACTTAACCAGAGGGGAAGCAGATAAGAAAAAATTTGCCAATGTTCTGTGTCATGTGGGCCAAAGTGTTGAGTTATAAGACATTGTGAGAGAGAATCGTGATGTCATAGGAGAGAAATGTGTCCGCATGGATGATGGCTCACTTGCATTTAATGAGGCTGTAAGGAGAGAGACTTGGAGACACCACTATGAAATTTTGTTAAATGAAGAGAATGAATGGGAGAAAGAAAGTCTGCTGAATGTCAACCCAACAGAGGGACCAGCTATCTGAATTGACAGTACTTTGGTAAATAAAGCAATTAAGGGTATGAAGACAGGGATAGCCCTCAGCCCATCAGCAATCACTGCAGAGATGCTTAAAATATGTAGCAGTATCGGCTATAGTCTAGTCACTAATATAGTCAATCAGGTGATACATGAAGGAGTCCTATCCAATGACATAGCCAACTGCTACAAAGGTAAAGGTGATGCATTAGATACGAATAATTACAGAGGTATCAAGTTGTTGGATCCGGTAGTGAAAGTCATGGAGAGGGTCATAGTGCAACTAAGTAGGGAGAGAGTCAGTTTAGATGAGATGCAGTTTGGGTTCATGGCAGGGAAAAGCACCACTGATGCTATATTTCTGGTAAGACAGCTGCAGGAGAAATACCTAGCCAAGGATAAACCTCTACCTGGCTTTCATTGACATCGAGAAAGCCTTTGACAGGATCCCCTGATCCCTTATTTGGTGGTCAATGAGGAAACTAAGGACAGACGAGTGGTTAGTGAGAGCTGTACAAGCCATGTACAGAGATGCTGTCAGTAAGGTGAAGGTTGGAAGCGATGCAGACAAAGCACAAATCCCCTCAGGTAGATGGCCCTGCTCGATCTGCAGAAAAGGCGTAGTTAGAAACTCCATAAGATGTACCCAGTATAAGCTATGGACACATAAGAGGTGCTGCAATATCAAAGGAAGGCTAACTGGGAAGATAGTTTTTGTGTGTGGCAAATTGCTCTGGGGCAATAAACGCTGAAAATGTGCAGAAAACAGCTTCTGTCACATTCCAGGGAGAAAAACTACAAGTAGTTGATAGCTTCTGTTACCTAGGTGACCAAGTCAGTAGCGGGAGTGGATGCTTTGAGAGTGTAGCTGCTAGAATAAGAATAGCCTGGGCTATTCTTATTCTACCTCTGCTGGGCCTCTCACTCAGAGTAAAGGGTAGACTGTATGATGCCTGTGTGCAAACAGTCATGCTACATGGCAGTGAAACATGGGCTGTGACTGCTGAGGACATGCGTAAACTTGCAAGGAATGAAGCTAATATGCTTGCGAAGACCTGTTGAGGCAAGTGAAGTCGTCGTTGTGGCTGATGGCAGTACCACCTGATTGGCACGTAAAATGCAGCACCATTTGAGTGTGGTCAATGCCAGTGCCGGTGGCATGTAAAAAGCACCATTTCAGCGTGGTCTGTGCCAGTGCCACCTGACTGGTCCTGTGCCAGTGGCATGTCAAAAGCACAATTAGAGCATGGTTGTTGCTAGTGTCACCTGACTTGCTCCCGTGCCCGTGGCATGTAAAAAGCACTATTCAAGTGTGGGCAATGCGAGTACCACATGAGTGGCCCTTGTGCTGGTGGCACATAAAAAGCACCCACTACACTCACAGAGTGGTTGGTGTTAGGAAGGGCATCCAGCTGTAGAAACTTTGCCAGATTGGATTGAAGCCTGGTGCAGCCTTCTGGCTTGCCAGCCCTTAGTCAAACTGTTCAACCCATGCCAACCATGGAAAGTGGATGTTAAGCAACGATGATGATGATATATATACACACACACTCACCCACACACACACATATATATACACATACACACACAAATATATACATGTACACACAGATATGTAACTGTCTTAGAGATTCAAACATTTCACTCCATCTAATCTTGAATATTGAATTTAAGTTATTTCCAGTATTTTAAAGAGGGACTAATTAACAACACCACACTTTTTATATGCTTTGAGGCTGAAGTTTTTAAAACCCTCTAATTTATTTGTAAATAGTATTTAATTTACTGTACATTGTTTTAGTCTGTTAATAAATAATAAAGATTTATATCATCACAAATTTCTTTTGCAAAGGTATCTTTGCAGTGGCAAGGTTATGTATGTATATGTATGTTAGTGATTAAAGTATTCAGTGGTATATGAATATATGTAAAGTATGTGTTCAGATATCTATTCCTCTTCATATTTAATATATACAATACAATTTGTTTACATGTTTGAATATACTCAGGTCTTTTGTTTTTTTTATATTTACATTTGTATTTAATTTTCATTTTCTAAATTTAATGTTTCTGACATATAATTGTAAACAATTCTCTATTCCCAGTCTCTTCAAATTTCTTCTCAGCTAAGCGGATTGCTTACTGAATCTCAGACCATACCAATTCAGCAAACAGCTGTTCAAGCACAGTCTCAGAGTCATCAACCAATTGCTGCACCACAAACTCTTCCAACTCTTCCTTCAACAAGCCAACAGCAAGCAGTCACACTGCCACAACAACACCAGCAGCAAGTCCAGTTACAACAATCCATGCCTCTACAATCACAACAGCAAGCTATGCAACCACAGCAACCTCCATCACAACAGCAACAACAGCAACAAACAGTGCAACAACCACCACAAGTTTCTCAACAATCTCAACAGCTGAACTCCTTACAGTCTCAATCTCAACAACAGTCCCAACCACAAAAGCCACCTACACCACAAGCCCAGCCACAGCAACAACACACTCCTAAACAACAACCTTTATCACAACCTTCAACACCACAGTCAAATACACCTCAAAAAGTCTTGCCTCCTGTTCAGCAAGGAGGTACTGGACAAAAAGCTCTTACTCCACAAATGCCTCAACCTTTAACACCGAAGCAGCAGCAGGTTCAACAATCAAACCAGTCCATGCCTGAAGTTATGTCAAAAGGAAAACAATTACCTGTATGTATTATTAAAATTTTGATTAATTTTAACTTCTAGATGCAAATATTTTTGAGAAATTAGTTTGTTTTTGCTATAGTAGTAAATTCTGATGAAATACTTTGTATTGCTAGGTGTTAACTTTTTTTTTAACTTCATTTTCAGGATTCTGTTGACCATCCCTTACCAGAGTTAAAAGTGAAACAAGAATCAGGATTGTGCTTGTCTGAAGCCTTGTCAACAGTAACTACAACTACAATTACAACTACAAGTGTATCTTCAGTGATGACAGCTACTACAACAGCAACTAATACAACTGTTACTCCTGCTGAAATTAAGACTGAAATCAAACCCCCCATTAAATATGAATTCATGAAAGAAGAGTTTATTAAAGATGAGGAAATAATCAAATCAGAGTATCCAAAGCAAGATATTAAACTAGAACTATCAGATATGAAATCTGAACTTAGAGCTGACATAAAAGATGAGCCATTGACTTTACCTCAGGTAAAAGAAGAGCCTATTGAAACCACAAATCAGCAGCAGAGTCCTGAGTCTACGACTAGTGGAAATCCTGAAAATATAAATGGTGGAGACACAAAAGCTAATGCCCTTGGAGGTCCATTAGCACCAACCACTCCAGGATCTTCAACTCCTCCTAAATCCAAAAAAGGTAATATTGACTTTTGTGTGTGGTATTTTTTTTTTTTTTTGTCTTGATTGTTTTAAAGAAAAAAATACCTTTTGTTGTTATAAAGTAAATAACTATTTTAATCTCAAAATTTTTTTTTTATGTTTATAGTTTTCAAACCAGATGAACTGAGGCAGGCATTAATGCCAACATTAGAGAAACTTTATCGACAAGATCCAGAATCTTTACCCTTCAGACAGCCTGTTGATCCCAGTCTTTTGCAGATTCCAGTAAGTAAAAATTAGCAAATTGTCATTTTAAAAATAATTTGACTCTATTTTGTAAATTGTTTCTAATGTTTTATTTTTCTATAAATACATTTTATGAATGAAATAACTTGATATTTTTCCTAGAGAGAAAAGATCTAAATACACAGTTTGCAAAAATGTTTCATTACACTTATATTATAAAATACAATTACTTAAAAGTAACAAACTAATCCAAAACTGTAACTAGTCATTCCTTTGATTTCACATTTAAGAGCAAAATTTATTTTTAGAATATTTTCAAAATTTCGAAAACTGTAATTTTAAAAATGTGAAGAGAATTTATAGAAAATACTCAGTTATCATGGAAATTTATATTTCTTTTAACATAACAAAAATTTGATTTCAATGGTATTTATAAATATTGACTAGGTGTGTAATTATGAAAAAAATTATTAGAATTCAGTTTAGAAAATGAAACATATTAAATATATTTGAAAAATTCTTAAAAATCACCTGTAGAAAGTTAAATGGTGATGATGAAATTGCATACAAATAATACAAATTTAATAGGTAAGGATATGAAAATGTTCTTTGTTATTTGGAGGATTTCTTTTGAATAATTTCAAATACCATGAACAATATATGGATAAATTACATTTTTCTATTGTACATCTTAATGGATGTCATTAAGAATGTTGGAGGTAAGTATGTTTTATTTAACTCAATTATGTTGTATATGTAAATCATCTCACTTAAGTGGTTGAATTTTTAACTAGTGGCCAACCTTCAGATCTTATTGTTTCAACATTACATATAATGTTTATGGCAAAAATATGATAACTAGATATTGATAAATAAGTCTTTATTACATATATAATTTTTATATTCTATTTTTATTGTTTACAGAGTGGGTCTTTTTCCACGAATTGTTTAAAACATGGAACCTAGATTTTAAAATTTGATTTCATAAAGATCAATTAATTTTAATGTATGCATTGTTTGTCTGTACATGGTGAGCATGAAAATGGTTTGTGTGTGTAGAACTGGTATGTAAATGTATTTATTCAAGTTTATTTTATGAATTAAAAAGTTGTAATAGAAGGAATGAAGGATCTTGGTCCTTTTTGTATCATAATTCACCTTTGTTAATTTGTTGGTTACATTATTGTTTTCATTATTTAGTAATTTATTGGTATTATTTATTTTAATTCATTATGTTAATTTATTCAATTAGATTTGTCTTGGAAAATTGAAGGAAATCTGATTTTGTCATATCTTTCTATTCTAAATAGGTTCTAAATTTTGGGAAGTAATGTATGTTACTGTAGAGGTATTCTTAATAATTTTATGGGAGGGATTTTCCTGCATGCTGAAAGAAGTAATTTAAAAATAAAAAGGTTTTTTTTCTTCTTTTTTCTGCATGCTAAAGGGTGTAATATTTGAAAATAAAAATAAAAGGGATTAAATAGCAACTCTTAGAAATTAACTGAACTGACAGAAATAATTGTAAATATTAAATTGAAACTTTTTTCTTTTTCCAGGACTGTGAATCCCAAGTACACCTCAGGATCATGGTCTATATATATATATATTGTGTTTAGTTCTTTAGAATATTTTTTTGTGAAAGCAGTATGAATTAGCCATATGGGGATAATGTTCTTTTACATTTATACATACAGATGCTCTCATGCAAATAAACAAAAAAAAATATCTTTAATCAAGTTAACTACCTTCCAATCCTTTAAAAATATTATATTCTTTTTTATTTACTCTTACAAATCTTCCCTTCAACTATCTGCTGTGTATGTTCCTGCTTCAGACTTTTGATCTTTGTAGCCATATCTTGAGCTTTCTTATGATTTTTGTTTTAATTGTCTTGATAATGATGGTAATAAAGTTTAAATTATCTATAAATATGTTTTCTTTAGATTGTAAAACTTGCAGTTAGAATTTAAAATTTTTTTTAAGAGTGGTGGGGGTTACATAAGAAATAGAAGGCCAGACTAAATGCTTTCAGTGCAAATTCTATCCTATGCTCTGAGTTCAAATCCTATTTCACTTTACAATTCATCTTTCTGAGGTCAATAAAGAATGGTTAGTCATATACTGTCACTGATTCAGCCAATTTTGAACTCTTCCTAATTTGCAACCTAGTACCAATGTAAAAAAGATTATTATATTTACAAGTGCTGTTAAGTTAAATTGCTTAATTTCTTCAGAAATAGTTTACTAAAATATGCCGTATTTTAATTTATTTCATCCAACAGTCACTTCAAGAAAATATCTGAATATTAATGAATGTGAAGAGTAATTTTCAGTCAATAATTTTCAAAATTTATCTCAGTACACTTATCAAAGAATTTTTAAAGCTGATGTAAAGATTTGGGCAACTACTAAAAGCTTTATATTCTTCCAAATAATATGCTTCACAAAGATTTTGTACCTAATACTTTTTCTTAACTTACTAATGTAGGTTAATATATCTGCTTTAAAGTAGTCAAAACAAAGGTTTAAAATTTTCTGCAATACATTTAAATATTATTTTATATTTTATGTGATTTGTGATCTTAGTAGACTTACAACAGTTGAAAATTTATTGTAATATATTTTTCACTTTGTTTCCATTTATTGTATTTTTCTCCCATCACTCATTTCCTTTGGATCTTTCAACTACATACATATTTAAATAGAATAAATAGTTTAGTTGAAATACTTTGCTGATTTTTTTCTTTTTTTTTTACTGACTGACCCTGGAATGTTTGTATTATTTTTTTCTCCTGGAACAGCTCCCCTGTCTAACACAAACACAGGACAAGAAATGGTGGAAACATTCTAAGGTCAGTTGGTAAACTCAAAAGAGCATATCAATTTTAAGTGTATCTATTTGAAGTACATCCATGTATAATGGAGAGAGGTGCTAGAAATCTTTGAGCCCTTATGACAGTTTTTGAGGTTGAGTATATCTGTTTATCTAGTGTCTTCACTGTTTCAAGTTGCATAATATGTATTCTGGTTTCTATTTGCTTTTTTCCTTCAAGGAAATATTTAAGTTATGACTTGGAAATTTTATTGATCATACATTGTTTAATATGCTTCTTTTAAAATTAGGGATTTCTAATAAATTTCTTAAATATATACATTATTCTTTTTGGAGCTTATTTTCAAATTGCTTATGATTCTTAATTTTGCTTGGTATGTTGTGGTCAATTTTCTAGCTCACAAGTTTTCTACTTCAAAGATTTAGATTTTCATTTCTTACCTTAGAAATGTTCTTCCATATATAGATTGGATTATTTTATTAAAATGGAATTTAATTTAAGTAGACAGTTGATATAAAATAGTTCACTATTTTGTAGTCTTCTTACTGTTTTCATTTTGTAGACTTTGGTATGGTGCTTTTAGTTTATTTGGTATCTGTTATCATAGTTTCAAAACATATATTTTTATGGCATACTATAAATCCAAAGCTTGTGGACCTGTCATGTAATGTTGAAACACTTTATGATCTGTAGAACTCGTAGAAAATAACTGATCTTGCCAGACTGTTGTCAAAATACTCATTTAATGGGTATATATTAGCAGTTGGTAAAATTTTAATAATATTTAAGAAATGATATTATTAGTAATTGCTCTTTTACAGGATTATTTTATGATAATTAAGAAGCCCATGGACCTCTCCACTATAAAAAGAAAGCTTGATACAGGACAGTACCAAGACCCATGGCAGTATGTTGAAGATGTTTGGCTCATGTTTGATAATGCATGGCTGTATAATAGAAAAACATCAAGAGTTTATAAATACTGCTCAAAGGTAAGATAACAAAATATGAATTTTTAAATGCACAAATGTTTATATAAGAATGGGATTTTGTTCTATCATACCTAATCATAATATTTTCTAAGTATCCATAATAACAGTTAATACATTTTACTTTCTATTTCAGTTAGCTGAAGTTTTTGAGGGTGAGATTGATCAGGTGATGCAATCCCTTGGCTATTGTTGTGGCCGGAAATTTGTTTTTAGTCCACAAGTGCTTTGTTGTTATGGAAAACAATTGTGTACCATTCCAAGGGATGCTGTGTATTATAGCTATCAAAATAGGTAAATTGAAATACTTTTTCATGCTATATAACTAAAATTTAAAATCTTCATTTGTTATGTATATTACTAAATCCTCAAATTGACATATTTCACTCACATTATACTCCTTAACCCCCATGAAAACCACTATTCTGAATGCCTTCTGCTACAGTAGCATAAAATGCTTGCCATCTAAATCTATTTGTTCATCTTGAAAGTCTTTCAGATTACTGTTATAATAAACACTTTCCTTGCCAAAATTTTTTCCACATGTTCCTCAAAATTTCATTAATACACTTCAACATTTATAGTCAATTTTGGAGAAAGCTTGTCATCAATCTTTTGGATTTATTCCAACTATTCTTTAATTGATCTTGGAAGTAGTTTTTCATGAGGTTGCTTGTAATGTACATTGTGTTGATATGTGGTATTGTGTGATAATTTATTGTCTGGCATATAACACATTCATTAATTGATAATGCATTTAAAATTAAGAGTAAGAATTGAAACTTTGAAAAACTAAGATCAGAAACCTTATAATGACTATTCATACAAACACACATACCACTGTATATATAATTTTCTTTCTGCTTCAGTAGCAATGTAGTAATACAAAACATTCATCTTTTAATTTTTTTGCACTATGATAAAATTGTGTCAATAAATTTATAAACCTACATTGTAAATTTCTTAGAATTCTTACATCTGACTAATGTTTACTTCATTAGTCTTGTTCCTCTATCATTCTTTCTTTGAGACTCATCACCGGTTGACCAGGCACATTGCTTGTTTCCATGTTTTTCCACAATTCTATGGATATGTCTTATTGTTTGATCATTGCAATAATTCTTTCATAGCCATAAGAGAAAACACCCTGGCTTTTTCCTGTCTTTTCTTATTCTTTCAAATATCAGTAGTTATATGATTAGTTTTCTAAAATATTCGACATATCTTGAAAGAATATAGATTTCATTTCTTGAGTTACACAACATTGAAAAATCATGACTTTCTGTCAATATGCCAGGAATATGACTGCATTTTGTATGTCATACAATGCTTGTACTGAATAAGTTCTTAACCAGCTCTACACTTCTATGGAGCCAAATAATAGCATTAATTTAATATAGTAGGGATACTTAAAACAGTAGAATCTTATATAGTCTTATTTTTTAATGTTTGATTTGAAATGCAAACTTTATTTTTCTCCTTTTATTTTGTATAGATATGTATATTGTGAAAAATGCTTTCAAGAAATCCAAGGAGAGGAAGTGGAATTAGCAGATGATCCATCCCAGCCTGTTACGTGAGTATGACTTTACAATTGAGATGCATTTTCTAAAAAAAAAAAGTTAATGGCATTCTTAAGGGGAAAAAAAACTTGTAGAAAATTCAAAACTCTTTGTTAACTGCCAAAGGCATTCAGTTAAAAAGGTAAGGAATTTTCCTAGCACCTGTCCTTCAATTCCAAACAGTTTCATTTACAGATTCTTTGAAATCTATCTTTATTTCATTAAATGTATATGTGATTGATAAATAGTGACTAATAATACTGTCATTTTGCTTTTATTCTCCCTTGTAATATTGTTAATGTATATTTTAGTTTTGTTTAAATTGTTAATCTCCCAATATTTTTCATTTTAAATCCAGTTTTCTGTTTAGTTGTGATTTTCATTCAGTTCTAATGAATTCTTGGTATATTTGGTGTGTGCAATGTTTGAATTATTTTTTTATTTGTTGTTTGCACTTTTAATTTACTAAAGTTGGGAAAATAAAAAAAGAAGCTATAAAAATTTTTGAAATATTTGTTATTGAATGCAATTACAATTCAAAACTTTAATATCTTCTTCATTAACTTGGGTTTTCCTATGATAAGCTAGATTTTCTCTAATAATTCAATTTTTTTTTATTAGTTAGGCATTGGGAAGAGTATATTTTATATAAAAAAAAAAAATCAAAAAAAAAAAAAAAAACTAACTTAAAATTCAGAGTTACAAATTTCAAAATTATAATATTTCATCGGTTATTTAGTTTAGTTTTCTATAATTTTCTTAAGTTTATCCTAAAAATTTAGTTTTATAATATTTATTTCCACCTCCACTCTCTCCCTCATGGTTTAGCTGTGTACGTAGTTTGTTATTCTTTCTCTCTCTGTAAGTATGGTGTGTATGTATATGTGTGTTTGTGTGAGAGAGAGAGAGAGTGTATATATATGTCTATACGTACATGTGTGTGTATATATATATATATATCTGTGTGTATATATATATATATCTGTATGTATGTATGTATGTGTACTGTATTGCAGACACGTATTACACAAACTGCTGAGATGAATGAGAATAATTTATAAATTGTATATTACATGTAGGCACATAGTCATCTTCAGAATTACTCATACCCTTGTTAATTTTTGTGATAAAATGAATGCATTTTGTCAAGTTTGTTTATGAGTTATATGTGACTAACATGTGAAAGAATAGCAACAATACACAATTCAAGAAATTCTTCATTTCAGGGGGCTTTCTATTCATGGATTTTCAAAAAATGCCATGTTCAAAATTATTCATACCCTAGTTTTACTGAGTCCAATATCTTCCTTTAATAGTCAATAGCATAGCCTTTGTTTTTTATGACTGCTTATAGACAATTCTTGTATGTGTCCACAAGCTTCGTGCATGTCTCCTGAGAGATGTTGGCCTGCTCTTTCTTTGGCGAAAGCCTCAAGCTAGGTCAGGTTGGTTGGTTTCCTAGCCATCACTCTGGTCTTCAAGTCTCGCCACAAGTTGTCAGCCATTCTAGGATGTTGACATCATTGTCCTTGAACCATTTCTTCACTACCATGGCGGTATATTTCAGATTATTGTCTTGCTGGTACTTTCACTTGTGGCCGAGTTGGAGTTTTTCAGTGAATTCCCTCATGTTTTCATCAAGGTTCCCTGTGCCACTGAAAGAGAAGCATCCCCATAGCATTGTTTCCACCACCATGCTTGATGGTGGGCACAATGTTCTTCGGCTTGTATGTTTCTTCTTTCTTCCTCCAAATATATTCAGCATCCATATAGTCAAATAACTCAAACTTTGTCTCATGAGACCACAGGATGGCTGACCAAAAGTTGGGATCTTGCTTCAGATGACCTCTAGCAAAAGCCAGGTGATCCTCCAGATGTTTCTCTTTGAGCAGCGTCATCTTCCAAGGCCTACGTCCATGGAGACCTCCTCTGTGCAAGACTATTCAATGATGGACCATGACACCTTCATCCCTTCCTGGTCAAGCAGTTCAATTAGGGCCTTGGTTGTTATCTGGGGGTTGTTGTTAACTTCTCGGCAGATTTTCCTGGCAAGTTTGGGTGATACCTTATGCTTCCTGCCATGCCCACTGAGGTTTTTAACAGTGTTGAACTTCTTGTGCTTGTTGATGGTTGCTACAGGGACATCATACTGCTTTGAAATGGCCTTGTAACCTTTTCCTTCACTGCGGGCATGCAAAAGACATTGACATAGGTCCACACTGAACTTCTTCTTGGCCATGATCATCAGAAACTGAAAATTACCAGAACACTTTTCCTCTATTTAACCTGACCTAGCTCGAGGCTTTCGCCAAGGAAGAGTGGGCCAATAACCCACAGGAGACATGCAAGAAGCTTGTGGATACATGCAAGAATCGTCTAGAAGCAGTCATACAAAAACAAAGTCTGTGCTATTGACTATTAAAGAAAGGTATTTGAAGTAAATCTAGGGTATGAATAATTTTAAACATGGTGTCAATTTGTTCAACTAAATTCTTCAAGGTCATGCCCTAATATAGCCCCAGTTTAGTGACTGAGGCAAGCAGACGATAAAAAGTCAAAAAATAAAATAGTGTGTGTATTTGAATGCATATAAATGTGTAAAGGTGGCATGAAACAAAGGTTGGGCTTAGTATGTTTTGCAATTTTGAGAGCAATTTGCTGGAACACGTGTGTTCTATTAAAAAGATTTGCAACCATAGCTATTATATGTGTTATATATATTTGTGTGAACTGGTATGTGTGTTTGTATACATGCAAAATCATCATCATCATCATCATCATCGTTTAACGTCACAAAATATAAAAAAAAATCTGCTACTCAGTTCCCGATCATCAGACAGTTGTGATTGAGGATGGAAGAATTAAGTTCATATGTATAAATAGATTTACATTGACATACACATTTGAATCTGATTGGTCATTTCACCTAACAGTTTTTTTGGGGGGTTTTTTAAATGGTGATATAAATAAAACTATCAAAAATTAAAAGGCTTAAATATTTGTATTGTGTAAAATCAAAATAAATATTAGTTTAAAAGGGAAAACATGCCCAGAGTAAATTAATTCATGTTAAATATGTCTAATTGATATAAAAGTTTATTTTGAATAAAATATTCACTTACAGAAGTCTAAAAGCATAAAAACATACACGTTATTCACACACATACATAGATCATTATACTTACATACACTTAAAACATATGCAAACATGTACAGAATCTGATACATATAACAGGCAAATATAAATATCTACATACACATATATACATAATACATCCCCTGTTCAACAAGTAAAATGCAAATCCAGATAAATCCAACAAATGCCCTGTAGAATTTTAAGAAATTTAGAGTATTTAACAGCAACCAATAAGATCACACCTTAAAAATCCAACACTTGTTTCAATTGCATTACACACATATAGAAATGTACACACACACAATATAAAAATTAATAATAATATTTGCAAACATTTATGTCAACACAACATTATCAAGGTAATCAAAACTGGTGAAATTCCAACTGAATATCTGAAAAAAATTTTGGATCTTTCTGATTTGGCGGACACCATTTGTTTTCTAACGAAACACTTTCAAACTTGGGATACTGGTATCTTTTTCTCTTAGCCTTGTTAATAAAAGTTTCTATATTCCAAGTTATTTCATGTTAAAAGTTGTCGTATTTCTGTAATTTCAACCAATCACTGACATCTATTGAGGTGAAGACAATTACTGCTGTGGTTTGTCAACAACACGTTATGGCGGTGTAATGGGATCTTTTTCCTTGAATAAAATTACTGCCGTTGTTTGTCAACAACAACTATCAGCTGGTACTGTTATTTATGACATCGTTCGTGCATTTGTACTGGTTTTAGAGTTAGGGTTTTAGGGTCAGGGTTAGGGATAGGGTTTTAGAGTTAGTGTTAGGGTTTTAGATAATCTTGTTTCAAACCACTCAGCCAATGAGTATTTTTGCCAAATTTGGTGAAAATCTGTTCAACAATTTTTCGGTAATTTCGTATGTACTGTGTACTCAGTAGCACATTTTCTAAATGATGGTAGAGTTTGATTCGAGGAAGATTTGGCTGCTATTTCTAGGAATGAAGCACTGTTTGGAAGCCCTTTCTTTCAACTATTTTGTTGGGGCTTGATTCCCTTATTAGCTATTATCCAATCGACTGAAACAAGTAGAATAGTGTAATTAAAGCATATTGGTAGTAGCTAATAAACCTTCCTATTATAGGCACAAGGCCTGGTTTTTGAGGGGAAAAGGAGGTAAGTCAATTATATTAGTCCCAGTGCATAACTGGTGCTTAATTCAAAAGGATTATCAGGGACTAACGATACATACACCACCACAAATTATTATTGAAACAAGAACAGCAGTAACTGTATTCAGCTGAATAGACGTCAGAGATTGGTTGAAATTACCGAAAATACGACAATTTTTAACATGAAATAACTTTGAATATAAAAATTTTTCCTCTGTTTCTATAAGACAAAATATACAAGTATACGAAGTTTTGAAAGTGTTTTCAGTAGAAAAATACAATAAATAAAAAATGGTTGTCCGCCAAATCAGAAAGATCCAAAATTTTAGCTGTTAATAAACACCAACAAAATAAAATGCCTAAAAAAATGTGAATTTTCATATACGATTATTGATGACGTCACTGCACAACAAAAGAACAAAAAAAGTACCGGCAAGAATTTCTGCGTTATGCCTAAAAAATAACTAAAGAATGAAAGCTACAGATAATAATTCTTCGTAACACTGCATAGAAACTCAGATACTTTATGTTGCAATAATTAATTACCTATGTATTTGATATATTGAAACCCTTTACAGAAATTAACCATATTATATATTAACTGAAAAATAATTATATGCAACAACATATACAATCACCGATGACCTCACTAGATAACTAAAAAATGAAAATTACAGATAGGACAACCTATTTCTTTATTATATTAAACCCGTTTTATAAGAATTAAACTTGTATAATAATTGAAAAATTATTATAATTGATAATATATATACAATTCTTGATGACTTC
>NC_142944.1:28465143-28535170 GCF_046866305.1 Octopus bimaculoides | reverse complement strand
ATATATATATATATATATATATATATATATATATATATATATTATATATATATATATATATATATATATATATATATATCATATATATATATATATATATATATATATATATATCATATATATATATATATATATATATATATATATATATATATATATATATCATATATATATATATTATAATATATATATATATATATATATTTATATATATGTATATATATATATATGGATATATATATATATATATATATTTATATATATGTATATATATCTATATATATATATATATATATATATATATATATATATATATATATATATATTTATATGTATGTATATATATTTATATATATATATCATCATCATCATCATCATCATCGTTTAACGTCCGCTTTCCATGCTAGCATGGGTTGGACGATTTGACTGAGGACTGGTGAAACCGGATGGCAACACCAGGCTCCAGTCTGATTTGGCAGAGTTTCTACAGCTGGATGCCCTTCCTAACGCCAACCACTCAGAGAGTGTAGTGGGTGCTTTTACGTGTCACCCGCACGAAAACGGCCACGCTCGAAATGGTGTCTTTTATGTGCCACCCGCACAAGCCAGTCCAGGGGCACTGGCAACGATCTCGCTCGAAAATCCTACAGGAGCCAGTCAGGCAGTACTGGCAACGGCCACGCTCAAAATGGTGCATCTCATGTGCCACCCGCACAAGAACCAGTCCAGGGGCACTGGCAACGATCTTACTTGGCTTGCCGGGTCTTCTCACGCACAGCCCATTTCCAAAGGTCTCGGTCCGTAGTCATCGCCTCGGTGAGGCCCAATGTACGAAGGTCTTGCCTCACCACCTCAGCCCAGGTCTTCCTGGGCCTACCTCTTCCACGGGTTCCCTCAACTGTTAGGGTGTGGCACTTTTTCACGCAGCTATCCTCCTCCATTCTCACCACATGTCCATACCAGCGCAATCGTCTCTCTTGCACGCCACAACTGATGCTTCTAATGTTCAGCTTTTCTCTCAAGATACTTACACTCTGACGGGTATTCACATTGACATTACACATCCAACGGAGCATACTGGCTTCATTCCTTGCGAGCTTACGTATGTCCTCAGCAGTTACAGCCCATGTTTCACTGCCATGTAGCATGGTTGTTCGTACGCATGCGTCATACAGTCTGCCTTTTACTCTGAGTGAGAGTCCGTTTGTCGCCAGCAGGGGTAAGAGCTCTCTAAACTTTGCCCAGGCTATTCTTATTCTAGCAGCTACACTTTCAGCGCACCCACCCCCACTACTAACTTGGTCGCCCAGATAGCGGAAGCTATCGACTACCTCTAGTTTTTCACCCTGGAATGAGATAGAAGTTGTTTCCTGTTTGTTTGCAGTCTTTATTGCACCTGAACATCTGCCACAAACAAAAACTAACTTGCTAGTTAACCTGCCTTTGATGTTGCTGCACCTCTTATGTGTCCATAGCTTGCACCGGGTACATCTTATAGAGTTACTACCTACTCCTTTTCTACATACTGAGCAGGGCCATCTACCTGAAGGGGTTTGTGTTTTATCTACCTTCCTACTTATTAGGATTTTGGTTTTAGCTAGGTTGACTCTAAGGCCCTTCAATTCTAGACCTTGCTTCCACACCTGAAACTTCTCCTCTAGTTCTGATAGTGACTCCGCAATTAGGGCAAGGTCATCAGCATAGAGGAGCTCCCAGGGGCAACCTGTCTTGAACTCCTCTGTGATTGCCTGGAGGACTATGGTAAATAATAGGGGGCTGAGGACGGAACCTTGGTGGACCCCTACCTCTACCCGGAATTCATTGCTGTACTCATTTCCAACCCTCACCTTACTGGCAGCATCTCTGTACATGGCTCGCACAGCTCTCACTAACCATTCTTCTATCCCAAGTTTCCTCATTGACCACCAGATAAGGGATCGGGGGACCCTGTCAAAGGCTTTCTCCATGTCAACAAAAGCCAGGTACAGAGGTTTATCCTTAGCTAGGTATTTCTCCTGCAACTGTCTCACTAGAAATAAGGCATCAGTAGTGCTTTTACCTGGCACAAACCCAAACTGCATCTCATCTAAATTGATTCGCTCCCTAATTAGTTGGGCTATGACCCTCTCTGTAACTTTCATAACCTGATCTAACAGCTTGATGCCTCTGTAATTATTTGTATCTAAAGCGTCACCTTTACCTTTGTAGCAGTTGACTATGATGCTGCTACACCAGTCATTGGGTATGACTCCTTCGTGTATCACCTGGTTCGTAATACGGGTGACTAGGCTATAGCCAACACTGCCAGATATTTTGAGCATCTCTGCAGTGATTCCTGATGGGCCAGGGGCTTTCCCGGTCTTCATACTCTTAATTGCTTTATCTACCCTGGTACTATCAACTCGGATAGCTGGTCCCTCTATTGGGTCGACATACGGCAGGCTCTCTTTCTCCCATTCATTCTCTTTATTAAGCAATCTATCGTAGTGGCATCTCCAGACCTCTTTCTTTGCATCCTCATTTAATGCAAGCGTACCATCATCCATGCGAACACATTTCTCTCCTACAACATCACTATTCTCTCTCCTACACTGTCTTGCAACACGAAATACCTCGAGTCTTTGGTCCTCACGGCGCAGAACATTGGCAAATCTTTCCTTATCTGCTTCCCCTCTGGCTAAATAAACCTGTCGCCTAGCCTCCCTTCTGGCACATTGGTACAATTCCCTGCTACCACCGTTCTTCCAGTCCTTCCAAGCCTGTTTCTTTTGTCTAATAGCCCTGTCTACCTCCTTGTTCCACCACCACGTTACTCTGGGTCGGGAGGGGACCTTACACCACCCACAAATCTGGTCGGTGGCTTTCAACAGGTTGTCCCGCAGAAATCTCCAATTGTCTCAATGGGATTTTAATTGCTCTCATTCTGTACAGGTTTTAAGAAGCACAATAAAATCATGGATACATAATGGTATTGACAAAAGTTCCACAACATCTGCCTTCATGTTTTGTCACAAATTGCTGGCATAACACTTAGTGAATGGCATAGCATCATTGTGTATATCTACACCTACATGTACGTATGTATCTATACACATATAAATATATACAAATGCTATATATTCCAGTGATATATACAGACTACATGGCTACAGTCGAAGGATTGAAAGGAGTCACAGAAGATACATATTTTTGACCAGTGGAGTTGGAAGGAAACATCACTTACTGTACTGAGGAAATACCAAATAGCAAAAAAACACATTCCTCACATTGCATCCATTATCAATATGTGAAAGGATGTGCACTGATGTTGACACTTAGTTACACATACTGGTTAATGTCTCCACTATGTGAATTCGAAATGTAACAAGAATATCTGACTTGGCTGTTTCCTGACATCAAATTGGCAAAAATTCATTTGAAGTTGATGTATCAAGTAGCAACAGCATCTAAACAAGGCTCTGCTTTGTCCTTGGGATTCTAATTGTGGTTATTCCGTAGTTAT
Source organism: Octopus bimaculoides (assembly GCF_046866305.1). Classification (NCBI taxonomy): domain Eukaryota; kingdom Metazoa; phylum Mollusca; class Cephalopoda; order Octopoda; family Octopodidae; genus Octopus; species Octopus bimaculoides. The sequence goes on along the minus strand of NC_142944.1, from coordinate 28,531,668 downwards.
TTTAAGAAGTATCAGAAACTGTTGGATAAAATAATGGTGCTAACAAAAGTTCCACAACGACTGCTTTCACACTGTGTCTCAAATTGCTATTATTCAGAAAGACATAATATCTAGTGACTGTCATAGTAGCATTATGAGTATCTATATAAATGCATACATAAACACACACACACACGTCATATAACCAAAATATATTCAGATTGTAAGGCAGGAATCTAATGACAGAAACAAGTAAAAGATAGAAGATAGAGGCTATATTTATTTCAAAGACGTACAGTTTTGATCAGATGAGTGGGAAGGGAACTCTTGGTGCTGACGAAATACCAAATATGGAAAATGGCATTCCTCACCTAGCATCAATCGTAAATGTGCATATGACAGCACATGACCTGAAATCTACCCCTTCAAAGTCACATATATGTGTAACATTTACATTATCAAGAGACGATAGGACTTGGCTGTTTTCTGATGAAAATAATGAATCTACAAAGATTCATTTGTAGATAAACAGTAAGGAAACAAGAAAGAAAGGCTAAAGCTAATGCATCAGGAAAAAGCAGCATCAGAGCCAGAGTGAGTACTATGCTTGGGATTCTGTACATACACAATGACTGACTGCATTTTCTGACTCAAAATGCTCATATTCATCAAGGCATAATACCTAGTGAGTGATGTAGCAGCATCATGTGTGTGTGCGTATATATATATGTATATAAAAATAACCATATGTCTACATATTTAAATATATATGTATGTATATATATAAATGTGTGTGTGTGTGTGTGTATATATATGTATATATATATATAAATATAAATATTTATATCATCATCATCATCATCATCGTTTAACGTCCGCTTTCCATGCTAGCATGGGTTGGACGATTTGACTGAGGACTGGTGAAACCGGATGGCAACACCAGGCTCTAATCCAATTTGGCAGAGTTTCTACAACTGGATGCCCTTCCTAACGCCAACCACTCAGAGAGTGTAGTGGGTGCTTTTACATGTCACCCGCACGAAAACGGCCACGCTCGAAATGGTGTCTTTTATGTGCCACCCGCACAAGAGCCAGTCCAGGGGCACTGGCAACGATCTCGCTCGAAAACCCTACAAGGCCAGTCAGGCGGTACTGGCAACGGTCACGCTCAAGATGGTACATCTTATGTGCCACCCGCACAAGAGCCAGTCCAGGGGCCCTGGCAACGATCTCACTTGGCTTGCCAGGTCTTCTCATGCACAGCACATTTCCAAAGGTCTCGGTCAGTAGTCATCGCCTCGGTGAGGCCCAATGTTCGAAGGTCTTGCCTCACCACCTCAGCCCAGGTCTTCCTGGGCCTACCTCTTCCACGGGTTCCCTCAACTGTTAGGGAGTGGCACTTTTTCACGCAGCTATCCTCATTCATTCTCACCACATGTCCAAACCAGTGCAATCGTCTCTCTTGCACACCACTACTGATGTTGTGGAACTTTTGTCAATACCATTATGTATCCATGATTTTATTGTGCTTCTTAAAACCTGTACAGAATGAGAGCAATTAAAATCCCATTGACATGTATAGGGCTGGTTCTTATCATCTTTCGTTTTTGTATTATTCTTTATCTTAAAATGAATTTTTGTAAATTCATTATTGTTGTGAGAAAACAGCCAAGTCAAATATTCTATATATATATATATATATATATATATATATATGCCTTTCATATTTTACTTGTTTCAGTCATCAGAATCGTTATACCATCTATGTATATTGCTGGAATATATGTGTGTATATGAATGTATGTTTGTGTATACGTATGTGTGTCTGTGTGTGTATGTATATATATATATATATATATATATATATATATATATATATATATATATATATATATGTGTGTGTGTGTGTGTGTATATATATATATATCACAAATGAAAGACAGAAGATAGAATATATATGTTTCTGCATATGTATATATATGTATGAGGGGGTCCCCAAAAGTAACCGGAAACATTCTGTGGGAGAAACCTATTGTAGTTCAAGCTTCTGCCACTAGAATCCACTTGATGCAATCCTCAGGCATCAGTATGCTGACCGGTGTCATTGAGTATAGTCTTACTGCCATGTGGTGCATCTTTGTATTGCAGTGCTTCTCTCCTGTTCATCAAGTTTTGCAATGGTTGAAATGTGCTTTCATGAAATTCTGTTTTCTGCTGGGGAAATCAGTAGCCAAAACAGTTGTCATGCTTCAAACAGCTTACAAGGACGCTGCCATGAACAAAACACAAGCTTACAAGTGGTTGTCATACTTTAGGACTTGAAGACCAACCTTGTTCAGGACAACTATTGACCTTCCGAACAGGTGAAAATCATTGCAGAAATTCATGAACTGATCTTGGAGGACCGTCACCAAACAATTCATGAACTTGTTAACATGATTGGAGCTCCTGCCAACGAATTTCAAGCAAGGAATTGTAAATGAAAATAGTTGCAGTAAAATTTGTGCCTCACTTGCTCACAGAACATCTAAAGTAGTCACGACTGAATGCGTGTCATCAACTGAAAGAACAGTTGGAAGTTGATCCAGGCCTTTTTTCAAAGGTCATCACTGGTGATTAAAGCTGACACTACAGAATTTGCAGATGTGGAAGAGGTGAAGAAAATGGAGGCATTAAAAGGCATCACTTCGCAAGAGTTCCAGCAATGTTTTGAATAGTGGAAAACATGTCTGGACAGATGCATTGCTTCAAATGAAGAATATTTTGAAGGAGACAAAAGTGTGATCATGTAAAACTAGGTGAATAAAATAATTTTGCAAAATTCTGATTTCTTTTGGGTACTCCCTCGTATGCGTATACATACTGCTACTACACCAGCCACTACGTATCATACCTTTCAGAATAATGGCAATTTAAGACATAGTTTGAAGACTATCTTTGTGGAACTTCTGATGCTGCTGGTTCTTGATGTATCAGCATCAAAGCATTTCATTGTTATATTCTTACCCTTTATCTTCAAATAAATATTTGCAAATTTGTTGTCATCAGAAAACAACCAAGTCAAATATTCGTGAGTTACATTTTGAAACATTACCAATATGTGTAACTTTAAAAACATCAATATCAATTCACGCCTTGTCACATTTATATGTACGATGGATGTAATGCAAGGAATGCGGTCTTTTCATATTTGGTATTTCCTCAGTATGATGATAATGAAGAGTGATGATTCTTCACTCAACTGGTCAAAAATATATATATATATCTTTTATTTATTTATATATACCATAAAAACCCATGTAATTTATGCACTTTTTTTGCATAATTAGTGGGTGCATAAATTACATGAGTAGATCGTTTCCAGAATTGTTTTTGTTGCAAAAAGACGTCCGAAACATCAACATTTGCACCGTAAGAAGTCTGGTGTCCATGCTAGTAAACATGGTCCCGGCCATATTTCACATTGCTTGGAGTTTCTACCTATCGCAATGGAGCACCATTGACATGCATAATGATATGGATATTCCTGACTGAACAAAATGTAATGATATGGATAATCTTGATTGTATGTTTCTATTCTTGTCTGTTTATACCTGATGAGGTAGGGTCTTGTCTGTTTTCTTGTTTACTAAGACCTTAGTCTTTGCTAAGTAAACCTTAAGGCCCTTAGATTCCAGGTTTTGCTTCCACACCTGAAATTTCTCTTCTACCTCTGGTGTAGAATCTGTTGTGAGGGCTAAATTATTAGCATATAGTAGTTCCCAGGGGCTACCAGTCTTAATTCCTTTGCTATGGCCTAGAGGACAATGATGAAAAGAAAGTGTCTGAGGTTTGAGCCTTGATGAATGCCTACCTGTACACCACATTCTTCACTGTACTCATTAACCAGTGTCTCTATACATGGCCTGTACCACTTCCACAAGTTACTTGTCTACCTGTAGCCTCTTCAGAGCCCACCATATGACACAGCGAGGTACTCTATTGAAGGCTTTCTCACCATATCAATGAATGCCAAGTATATTGGTCTTTTCTTAGATAAGTACTTCTCTTGCTGTTGCCTAACTATGAAAATAGCTTCTTCCCAGGGTGAAGCCAAACTGCATTTTGTCTAGCCTAATTTTGCTACTAATTAATTGGTGTCAATGTAGTCAATCTGGCTGGTGTGCTTACTGGATCAATAAATGATCAGATGGTTGCCAGGCTTCATGAACTTGGTGATGTAGACCAGTAAGCCATGAGCATCACAAAACTCCAGCAGCTTCATTTCTAGAGCCAAAGCTGTAGCCTCCGTGCACACTATGAAATTCATCAGGGGGTCTTCCATGTCCATTGAAGTCCCTTGTCATAATGAGAAAATCGTCTTTCATTGTCAAGGTAGTCCTCTGAAGGGGTAGAAGTGCTCCTTTGGAGTATCTGGAAGTCCTGCATGCAAAGCTTATGCAGAGATAACTGACACTGTTACATCAAACAAGGCTATTCTTAGCTTAATAACCCTTTCATGTAACCTGACTACCTCAACCACCTTATCCACCTATTTCTCTGCTAGTAGAATACCCACACCACCTCAACCATCCTACCAGAAAAAGCTGTATCTGTCTCTTGCCCATAAACAGTCTAGTTGAGGCTCTCCTCTATCATACTCCTTGCACACAGCATGCACCTATATTTCTCTACTCAAGCATTTCAGCTATCTCGATACCTACCTCTCATTGTGCCAACATTGATTGTTGCAGTTCTGAGCTTGTAGAACTGGGGAGATGGTGGAATGTTTTTTAGATTCTTAAAACAAAAAATATCTTGGGGTGCATGTCTGGAGACAGTAACATCCTTGTGCTTAGTGTGAAAAATATTGTTTCAGTTTCAACTTCTTTCTGTCCCATACATGTACACAAATATGAATATATATACACATTCATTACAATTATGTGCACAGATGTAGTTCTATGTGCATGCTCATGGATGGGAAAACAAACTGACATAACCAAGCAGTATGTGTGTATGTGATTGAAAAGAGGATTGTTAGACCACACAAAAAATGGCCCATCTCAAAGTTTACTGACCAGAGCTGAAATTATTTATCTATCAATAAAAATATATTCAAATTTAATTTGTGGCAAAATTTGTGATGCAACACAAAGTTTTGTCAGTTAACAGGTTGCTGTTTCAAAAATATATTCATTATACATAATATCATAGATGGAAAGAAAGAATTCAATTTGGCAGGTGTTGAAAGTTATTCGATTGAAAGTAGAGAGATTACAACCATTTGACCACATAAGGAAAGAGATGACAATGATAATAATTATATGTATATATATGTGTGTGTGTATGCATGTATATGTGAAGACACATGACAAGCTGTATTTGTTTTTTTTTTTTTCCCCTTGAATAACATCAGTGGCATGGAAAGGGGGGGCTGGTATGCATGGGCAACTGCTGGCTGCAACCTTACCCAGTCTTGTGCCTTGGAGGTGAACTTTCTGGGTGCAATCCAATGGTCATTCATGACTGAAAGGGATCTTTACCCTTTATGTCTGTTTACACACACACACACTCACTTATATGTATTATACATACATAATCATATGCAAAGACATGTGTTTATAGTCCTTTGTATGAGTACATATACACACAAATAATTTGGAAGAATGGTGTCTGAATGTTTTTTCCTTCTTGTGTTTGTGTGTTTATAGAGAGAGAAAGAGAGGTTCCTGTGTGACTGCATGATTAAAAAGCTCGCTTTCCAACCATATGATCTTGTGATCAGTCCCACTGCGTGGCTCCTTGGGCAAGTGATTTCTACTATAGCCTTTGGCCAATGATAGTGGATTTGGTAGATGAAAATTGAAAGAAACCCATAAATCAACATCATCACCATAAAAGTGACATTATTTCCAGTCTGCTGTGAAAAGTTTGCCTAACTATAGGAACATAGTAACCTTGTTGCCTGAAAAGAGGTGAATGTTGGCTACAATTAGTGCATTTGCCACAACAAATTCCATCTGGGTCAAGTAAGCATGAAAAAGTGAACATTGAAATGATGTTGGTGGTAGTGGTATGTGTGATATATATATATATATATACACACACACACACACACACACACACACACACACACACACACACACACACACACACTCACACTCACACATACATATCCACATGGCTAAGAGTTGTTCTGACTCTTACTTCTACCAATGGTGGTGCTTACTAGCACACTCCGTGTGCTATCCCAATAGCGAACTATCTATTATTATCCCCTTGTGTTCCCTAACCAATATCATCTCTTGCAGCTTTAGGATTTTGCTCTGGCAACCCATCCCTACAATCTTTTCCCCAGTTACTCCCTGCCACCCTTATGTAAATGCTGGTTTAACCATGTATCTGCTACATAGCAAGACATCTCTGCTTGTCCCCTGGCATAAAATCTACCCTTTTACTCTTTTTCCCTTTGCTTATTCTTTCCTGTTTTGCAAGTTACTTGACAACTCCACAAGTGCCAGTGGAATGAAAAAGGCTCTTAGTGCACACTGCAAAGTGGTTGTAGAAATCATGCCAAAGCTAACATGGATCATGATGCAGCCATTTCACTCATCAGATCCTGTCTAACTGTCCAACCCATACCAACATGGAAAATAGATAGTAGATGATTTGAGTTCTCCAATAAGTTCAGTTAGTTTTTTTTCCCTTTTTTTAAAATCCTTGTTTATTGTCAGCACTTTTAACAATTTTAACAGTTGATAATATATTCCACTAGCTTGTCAATGTCTTAACTGTAGAAGGACTGAGTCTTGACTTGAAGAATTCATCAGGTCACATTTTCAGCTCCACTTCAAAGACTGTTAGAGAATAACCAATAAAGGTGATAATCTATCAGGACAATGGTTGTTGTATCAGAGTGAGATGAGAACCATCTCAACAGTACCTAGCAAGAATACCAGACACATTTTGACCCTGTTTAGCCTTGTGAGTGGCATGTACACCTGGTACATCTACAAGAGACTTCATCAACAAGCGTATACTGTAGTAAATATGCCTTTCAACACTGTTTTTGCAATGGATGGCTATTTTAATTTAATGCTGCTTGTATTACCAAACAGCTATTTGCAATACCAGTGAACGTTTTTCACTGTTTTCCTATACATTGGAGGTGATAAATCTCAGTTCATACTGAGCAGTTTGGTTGGCTCTGAGTACATACCAAAATGTATCTATCATTCTTGTTAGCTTCTGTTGGGACTATTTTTATCTCCCCTCAATATGTATTATGTTTTTAAACATAGCACAACCATAAGACATTATCTCCAAATGAATACTGTTTCAATAATGTATTAAATTTGCCTTTCAACAAGGGTTTTTGAAGAATCATGTTGCAGTTTCTACAGTCTGATGTCAAGAGGTTTCTTTCAAAAGAGCCATCTAGCTGTTTCTAAATATATGTAAAAAATATATGTGTGTGTTCTATCTTTTACTTGTTTCAGTCATTAGACTGTGACCATACTGGGATGCTGCCTTGAAGAATTTTTTATCGCATGTATCGACCCCAGTACTTATTTATTTATTATTTTAAAGTCTAGTATTTATTCCTTCAGTCTCGTTTGCCAAACCACTAAATTATGGAGGCGTAAACACACCAGTGCCAGTTATCAAGTAGTATTTGGAGGACACACATGATGGGATTCTTTCAGTTTCCATCTACCAAATCCACCCACAAGGCTTTGGTTGGCCCAAGGCTATTGTTGAAGACATCTGCCCAAGGTGCCATACGGTGGGACTGAACTCCGAACCAATCTCTTCTTGTAAAAGTAATAAACACGTACTCTTCTGAAAAATTGAATAATTTTCAGTTTTAATGTTAAATTGTTTTTATTATAACTTGTATAAAAACAGTCAATATCTATCTGTACACACACACACTCACAAAAGCATGTACATATGTATATATACCTGTATAGTCCTTTAAAGGTCAATGTAAAAAAGACAGATAATATTGGATAATTAAAGTTCTAAAATTCTTCAATGTGGTGTCCCAGTATGGCCACAGTCAAATGATTGGAACAAGTAAATGATAAAAGATACTACATTAGCTCGTGTATACATGCCCATACACGCTCACACACATTTATAATGTATATGTATTTATAGGTGGGTGTGTGTTGGTTGTTTAGTTTTGGTAGTGTTGAACAGAATATTTTATGGTATTTAGTTATGTTTCTAGGTTCAAATATCTCTCAGTGCAATATTATCTTTTGTCCTTTCAACTTCAATAATAAAAAAAAACCTACATGTTAAAATTACTGCATAGAAGAATCAAGTAATACTGTAGTTGATTCTATATTATTCAGTGTCAAGCATTGGAGTCTAAATTAAGGGGTAGCTTAATATTCAAGTGTATAGTCTAAAACATATTGCTGATTTTTAGGTACAGAACAAGAGGGTCCTATTACTTTTGAGATCACGTTGTTTAAACACTTCAAAGAAGTTCATTTAATTGAAGCCATTAACTGAAAGTGTGTGTGTGCATTTACGTGAGTAACTATATATGTATTTATGCGTTTGATAATATATATTTTGATTTTAAGTGTGTATATGTTATGTCTTTCTGGGCACACAGATAGTAGAACAAGAATTCAATACATGTAATAAAAATTTGTTTGAAGCTAATAATTCACTCTGTCATATGCAGAGATGCCAGCCTATGTACATTTGTTTAGAATCTTCTCTGTATTAACAAAAAAAAAAAAAATTAAGCATGTGAGTAGTAATAGCTGTGAATGAGAAATTTTGAGTGAATGTATGTGTGTCTTGATGTTAAAATTTTTGGTGGGAGGCGTGTGTATTTGCATGGATTTATGTATGTCAATATGTGTTCAACTAGTACACTCTCACACAAACAGGCATATACTTAACACCCCATACACGTGTGTGTGTGGGTGGGTGTGTGTAGGTAGGTAGGTATGCATGTATTGTGTGTGCTAACTCAAGCACAAAAATGTGTTTTTAATGTAAGCATGTAACATAGATGTCTGTGGGTGTGTGTATATATTTGTGTTGTATGTATGCATTTATATGTATCTATGTATATATATTATGTGTGTATATGCGTGTGTGTCTATATATTACATATATACACACACACACAAACATATATGTATTTATATTTTATATGTATATTATATACATTAAATATATACATTATGTATATATGTCTTTGTGTGTATATATATATTCTATATGTGTACATGTATAAGTATATATATTTATACATAATATATATGTGTGTATATATTTATACATGTGTGCATGTAAGCATGTGTTAGTGTGTGTTAATATATATCTGTCTATATATGTATATATAATTTATATAGATATACATTTGTGTGTATGTTTGTGTTTGTGTGTGTACACATGCATACACATACACTCACACATACACACGAACATTAAATATTTTTTCTGTGCTATTTATGACTTTCAACAGTTATTATTCTTATTTTTTATTTTCAATCTTTTAGGAATCTCACAGAGCTCTTAGGATCGTGTACTTTCAAGTCACGGACAGTCACTACAAGGTGATAATTATGTGAATTGAAACCTACTGCATTCAGTGCAGGAATGCCTTGAACAATACTTAAAATATAGGAAAAGAAATCCATAGTCTATGTTACCTATAGAAAAAACTAATATATATTTAAATGCTAATATATAAGAAAAATTGAAGACATTTTGAAGCATTTGTTTTTATCTTAATTTTACAAACATTTCTTTTTAATTTCAATTCTGCAAACAATGCAACCATCGCTAGATTAAGTTATAGTAACTAAAATTAAATTTAGATACTTCTACTCTTGTTGCAAAAACATTTTAGATAATATGTATATTATAATTTAATTATTCAAAATTGGTGGGATTTGAAAATAACATTTAAATTTTAAAGAATTAAAGATACTACTCTTATATATTACATTCCTTCCCTCCCCTTTGCCTGATTTTAATTGCAGTATCATATTCCTTGCAAATTACTACTAATAAATTAGAAATATTTTATGTGAAAACCCATTACTTCTCTAGATATTTTTCTTATATTTCTTAGCCATATTTTAAGTTGCCCTTCAACCAAACTTTTAGATGTATGTTTTTTAGTAAAAGCAATTAAAAATATCCAGGATAAGGTGTTTTTAATGAAAAGTAAAGCTTTGATCTAAAATATTAAGTCTCTGTATGACAGACATATTCTTATAACTTCTCATGGCAAAATATACTCTTCTTTTATTTTTATAAATCAAATGTTCTAAATATCGATACCACTTGTGATTATTTTTTATTTCTTTCATATATTGTATGTTGCATCTAATTATGTTGATCAGAAATTTAGTAATACATGTATTTTATTTTATTACAGGCGGATACAAAAGGATGCATTCTCTAAAATGAAGAATGATCAGTTGGATTTGGAACCGTAAGTTTCATTTTCTCCTGAAAATCAATAACAAAAAATTTATGCTGAATATTATAATTTGAAATAGATTTTGATATTCATTTAAGACAAAAGTCAGTTAGTGCAAAAGTATTCAATAATTGTGTATAGCATTAATGGTTGTATGAGCTTGTAATAAGTACTAGGTGGCTTAGTTAATGAACTACTAAAAATTAAATCCTAATAAACTGTTTTAAAAATAGTGAAGTTGAAATTATTGTTTGTGTAAATTAATACATCCATACTTGGCTACACTAATTTTTCATATTATAAAAGGAATCTTTAGAAACTCTTACATTTTGTTTATTGCTTTACTTTTTAGAGCGCTCCCATGTCTAAAGTAGGTGTGTTTGTGTATGATTTTTGAATTCAATTAATTCATATTACTTATATTCGCAAAACTAATTCAATAACTTTCGTACCTTTTTTTTCTAAATTATTTTAAAATTCTTAAATAATAATATAAACAATTTTGTTCTTTAGGTTTGTTGAATGTTTAGAATGTGGACGGAAACTTCATCAAATCTGTGCTTTATATTTTGAACCCCTATGGCCAAATGGGTAAGTTTTTAATCTTGTTATCAATGGAATTTTTTTAATGCAAACTGTAACTTTAAGCATTAACTCTAATGAAGTTCTTTTGTCTCATACAGAGCTTATCTGATTTATTCAAATAATGCTTCCAGTTGAAGACTAACATTTTATTAACACTGAAGAATTGCATATTATTTACAATATCTTTGAGAAAATGCTGAAATTCTTTGCTCATCAAAAGTATTTTACAAATTTTTTCTTTTTTATCACTAAGTATTACATTCATTATGATGTACATGCATGCATAAACATTTGTGAATGTAGTTCAGTTAAAAGGAAATAAGCCATAATATAGATTACTTTCAAAATGTAAATGATTGAAATGAATAGGTAAATGTTTCCGAATAGTTATTTTGTATAGGCAACCTCCTCAGCAGTAAAGGAAAGTACTCACAAAGTATAGTAATCTGAATGAGAATTATTGAAACAGTTTAGAGAGCTAATTACTTTGCTGGCAGCAATGGTATTATTTTTGAAAGATAAGTGGCTGTGTAATGACATGATGATACTGAAATTAAAGAGTGTGCACAGGTTGAAGCATGCTTCATTAGATGGGCAAAACTAGTATACATGAATGATGTAGTACAGGTAGTACCATATAATAAGCTACACACACAACATTGCCTTGTGCTTTTAACACACTATGTCCATATGAGATGGTATTCCTGGATAACTGTCACAGTAATTGGCCTATCAACAGTATATATGATACAAAGATTGGTATGTGTGTGTATGTGTAGATATGTATCATCAGTTTTTTAATGTCTACTTTTCCATGCTTGCATGGGTTAGACAATTTTATTGAGGGAAGTTTTCTACAGCAGGACGCCCTCTTTTGTCACCAACACTAGCTAACCTATTTCCAAGTAAAGAAATAGTTTCTTTTGATTAAACATGTTTATCTGGGAGGATTGAGATGACCGGTTGTATTCAGTTTTCATCTAGTAAATTCACTCGTAAGGCTTTGATCAGTCCAGGACTTTAGTAGAAGACACTTATCCAAGGTGTTACACAGTGAAATTGAGCTCAGAACCATGTGGTTGAGAAGCAAACTTCATACACAATCCACCTGTACCTGTGTGCATGTGTAATGTCAACTTTTTGATGTTTGTGTGGGTAGGATAGAGGTTTTTGAAACAGATTATCTACAGCTTGATGCCCTTCTTGTTACTAATCCTCACTTGTTTGCAAACAAGGTTATATTTCCCCATTGTTAGATATGTTCTTGGTGTTGGAAATGAATGACACTACTTGTGTAACAGTCATCATCATCATCATCATCATCATCGTTTAATGTCCGCTTTCCATGCTAGCATGGGTTGGACGATTTGACTGAGGACTGGTGAAACCGGATGGCAACACCAGGCTCCAATCTAATTTGGCAGAGTTTCTACAGCTGGATGCCCTTCCTAACGCCAACCACTCAGGGAGTGTAGTGGATGCTTTTACGTGTCACCCGCACGAAAACGGCCACACTCGAAATGGTGTCTTTTATGTGCCACCCGCACAAGAGCCAGTCCAGGGGTACTGGCAACGATCTCGCTCGAAAACCCTACAAAGGCCAGTCAGGCAGTACTGGCAATAGTCACGCTCAAGATGGTACATCTTATGTGCCACCCGCACAAGAGCCAGTCCAGGGGGCACTGGCAACGATCTCACTTGGCTTGCCAGGTCTTCTCACACACAGCACATTTCCAAAGGTCTCGGTCAGTAGTCATCGCCTCGGTGAGGCCCAATGTTCAAAGGTCTTGCCTCACCACCTCAGCCCAGGTCTTCCTGGGCCTACCTCTTCCACGGGTTCCCTCAACTGTTAGGGTGTGGCACTTTTTCACGCAGCTATCCTCATTCATTCTCACCACATGTCCAAACCAGCGTAACAGTGATATTGATTTGTCTTATCACATGTTGTCAAGACAGAGATTGGGCTACACACACAGATGGGCTTCCTTCAGTTTCTATTTACCAAATGAAAATTGGGAAAGCCCTTGATCCATCAGGAATACCTTTTGAGATGTAGTTTGTTCCCTGTTCGGGAGATGCTCTCTTTATAGTTTGGCAACTACAGAAGTATTTATCAAAAAGTAAACCACTGTACTTAGCATTCATTGATCTGGTAGAAGCCTTTGACAGGGTGCCTTGATGCCTTATCTGGTAGTCACCGCAGAAGCTAGAAGTGGAATAATGGCTAGTGAGGGTTGACAATGAGTACAGCAATGGATTCAGTGTGCAGGTAGGTCATTGGTTATCAATCCCCTCTTTTTTATCATGGGAACTCCTCTATGCTGATGATCTTGTTTTGTTTTGTTTTTTTTTAGCTGAAAGTATAGAAGAATTAGAATTAACATTCTAAATGTGGAAACAAAGCCTGAAATTAAAGGGTCTTGCAGTTAACTTAGCAAAGGCTTAAGTTCTTAGCAGGAAGACAATCAAAACATTAATCCCTTTGGAGAAATGGCCCTGTTCCATCAGGTAGAAACTCCAGATGGTGTGCTCAGTACAAAACTGTGGTCACATGAGAGACGCAGTGGAATCACAGCAAGGTTAAAAGAGAAAGTAGATTTTGAGGCAATGTGCCTGATGTGATAAGAGCACACTGGTGTTCTGAAATGCTCAGGACATAGTAGGGAACCTCCTGTTCTGTTATCTAGGTGGTTTAATTGGCAGCAGAGGAGGGGGCTCTGAAAATATAGTTGCAAAAATTGGGATTGGCTGGCAAAGAGTTCAAACAATTTTTATTTTTGTTGGTAGCAGAAGGCCTTTCTTTCAATGGTAGGTATGATGATCCTTGAGTACAAACAGCAGTGTTTCATGGCTCTGAATACAGAGAACTGGCGAAGACTTGAAAGAAATGAAACAAATATGCCCCAGTGGATATGCAGTGTCATTGTGCATGTATGACAAATGTATTTTGAGAAAAATTGGCATAAGAGGCATCAGATGTGTGCAGGAAAAAAGAGTGGATAAGGACAGCTGTAAAAGAAGTACCGATAGCTTAACATGTAAGAAATATGTGGAAAAGGTAGACTTACAAAATGATGAAGACTGATCCCAAAATGTTGAGCCTCTGAGAAAAGATGACAGGCACCAAGATGAATGGTATTGTTAATGAGCTTGAAAAGATCTGTCCATTTCAACAGAATTGAAATTCTCTGAAGTTTTTCATGACAATTCATCTTCTGACACTCGCTTTTCTATCAATCTTTTACAAGAATGGGCTGAAAGGTTCATAGGCTGACTATAAAGGAGTGATTCTAGAACTGTGAAATCTTGCATGCATTCATTTCAACTCTACTTGCATCATTTCTTTCCATGCAAACTGACACCTGACTGTTAAAAGAAAACTTCAAAACTAACTAGTAACAACTTGTCTTGAAAATAGACAAAATTTGGCATACTGATATTATCAAGTACCTGCAGAAAAAGGCTTTAGCCCTGCCAAGGACATTAATATTGACATAATTTCTACATTAGGGGATGATGCTTCAGCTTTATCAATAGTGCAAGAGTGGGCAGTTGAATTAGTAGGGTAAAGGAGAGTCTTAAAGATGAGCCATGGTCTGGACATCCTGCAACTGACACCACTGAGGAAAACATTGTGTTCACTACATGGTGATAGCTGACAGGGCAATTGACTACAAATCAAATAGCCAATGCTATTAGCATAAGCATTGTGAGGTTGAGAATTGAGAATTAGAAAGAAAATGGTAAAGAGAGCTGCAATGAAAAAAGAAAGGAAGAGTTAGAGAGTTGTGCAAGAAGCATGAACTTGTTAGTTGGTTGGGGCATGCATGGATATATGTGAGCATGCAAGTGAGGGCCAGCCTTATTACATTTTATGTCATGCTGAATCTCCATGAGAATTACATTAACCCTTTAGCATTCTGATTACTCATTCTGTTTATTTATTCACATTGTTGTTTTGAATTAATTCTGATAGTTTTTTTTTTTTTTAATGATATTGTACAGTAGGTGTGAGTGGCTCTGTGTGGCTGGTTTGAATATGAAACAGATAATATATTTGTGTCAGATGGGGTCGGTTTAAATGCTAAAAGGTTAAGGGTATGCATGTCTGTGTAGCACTCAGCCACTTGCACATTAATTTCATGAGCAGACTGTTCTATTGATTGAATCATCTGGAACCATCATCATTGTAACTAAGAGAGTGCCAGTTATATGCATGTAATAAAGTGTGTGTACATGTAGAAAAACCCTGTCAGGTGTAAAATGTGTCTGGTGCATGCAAGGATGTTGGGCAGACTTCAGGTTCTTGCATGCTTATCTGGCAATCACTCTCTGATAAAAGCTGAGGTGTGGCAGCCTGGAAACACTTGGACAATACTAAGAAGCTGTTTAATCTAAATCACAAAGGTGATTCGTGTATCAGTTTTAGTAAACAGCTCTGTGAAGTTGCTTCACCTACACTGGGATTTATTGAAAGAAAACACCAGGATTGATTTAAAGAAAATAAATGACATTAACTGATGCTGATCATGACAATATTGGATGAAAAGTAAATGACACTTTACAAATTGCTCTCTTGTCCTGTGCCAGAATGTGAACAGGATACGCAGAGAAAGATTTTAAATATTGCAAGGCTAAGAATCTAATGAGAGTTATGGGCAGCAAAGGACATGTGGTGACAAGAAAAAGCCCCAAAGTTCAAACATCTACTGACGAATGAGATTCAGAAGCTCTCTGCCACTGTTCTCTCCGTCTTTGCACTTCTGTGAGATGAATCAGAGCCATGTGGTAGTAAAGTTTTAAGCAATGTCTTGAATGGTGCAGCTGTAGCAAGTCCTGATATTATTGATGGGCTTGCACAGACACCTGTGATCCACCAGCTTGAGGAATAGCAGGAATAGGAGGAATAGTAGCATTGTTGCTGAACTGATTCAGAAAGATGGAGATGAGATACTGGAACTTTTATCTACCATATTGGTAGATAAAAGCCCCATTAACTCATCACCACTGGGAAGACCAAGGAAGACATTGTGCAGTACATTCCAAGATGACATAATAGCATTGGATGTTGGCCTAAGTGGAGCCAGGCAGATGGTGAGCAGTCAAGATATTTGGAGAAAGCTTTTCGTCGTGCCGACAGCACTCAAGGATCTAATAGCTGTGTGTATGGGGTGGGGGGATCAAACTCCCTCATTCACCATATGTCACATATCAGAGGTTTGAAGTAGGGAGAACAGCTAATGACAGTGCTCCAGCAAGGCTGCAGGTTTTGAGTTGAAAGCAGTAAAAAAACAAAAGCTGTATATACGTATATAAAGATATCTGTATATATAAAAGGCAGGATGTGTGTGAACGTGAATGTAATTTATGCACGTCCACAAATTAGCACGCATGTCACTCCAATTTTAGGAGGACATTCGTCATGACCCTATCTGCATTTTCGTCAACTTTTTCTCTCAAAGGCACCTTGCGTATAGCTGTAAAAATCGATTTTCAACCATAACTTTTACCAATTTTGAAGTTTGCTAACATGGTGAAGTGAAAGTATGCATGTGAGGGAGAGAGAGAAATTGTGTGTTGATTGATGTATGTGTGTGAGAGGGGGAGTGAGGGAGAGAAGAGATTGTTTGCAAGCGTCTAACAAAAAAAAAGTAAAGAAAATGTGGGAGAGGAGACAAAGCGTCTAACGAAAGAAAAGGGAGGTGTGAGTAAGGAAGACAGTGTCAGCGTTCATGAAAAATGAAAATGTGAAATGCTTTTTTTTTATTGCTTAAATGTGAGATATAGTTTCAAATATAGGATGTTTTTGAAAGACACTATATTTTAGAATGAGATTATATATACTTTCAAACACAACAATTAAAATATATTTATTTTAAATCGTCCATCTTTCTCCCCCCCTCTCACTCTCTCTTTCTTTCTCTCTCTCTCTCTCTCTCTCTCTCTCACACACACATACTACTTTGGGAGCGAAAGAGTTTTGTTTATATTTCACGCCGAAGAAAAAAGTTTATTGACAATCCATTTATTTAACAACAATGAAACAAAGTGGTATGTAACAATTTGTCAGTGAATTACACAATATAAATGGGTAAAATTTCCAAGGCTTCCACCACACCCCAACCTGTTTTTCGGACCACAAAAAGAGTTTTCTAGCATATCAGCAGGCCAAGATAGTTGATTCCACGCAAAATATCCGATTTATTTTTTTCTTAGTGAAAATCGTGCGAGTGTTATCTAAAAATTTAGCTGGAGTTTTTCATGGTAAATTTGAGATTTAAAAAAATTTTTTTATCCATATTCTTAATCTCCGTATTTTTCCCATACATTGAAAAGTAGATGGTGAAAAGATCAATGTGTGGGGGGAGTGAAATTCCGAGGATTTCAGCACACCGGTTGCAGGCATCCATTTGAGGGAGCCATGCTTTTCACATGGGCAACTTTATGTGGCCTGCTCCCGTGTGGGTAGTAGAAATGTTCTTTTTGTGTATGCTCCTCAGGGCAGAGCACACAATGTTGTCTATAGCGAAGTTTTATAGACAAGTTGTCATTGCAGCCGATGTGGTTAAAATGATATGGCATCAATTTGAGATAGAATAGACAGAAGCAACAGCCCAAGAATAGAACTGCACAACTGTTGCTTCTTATACACTACAAAACTCCTGCTACTCCCTACTATCAAACAAACTAGATATACATATATTTTTGTATTTTTAACAGTACTATTTTTCTCACTGTTATACCAGCAGTGTAAAATAGTAAAATGCACCATTTATTTGGATTTCCTAATAGTTTACAGTCCTACTATAATTATTTAGAAGTTGTTTTTATTTGATTTTGGTATTTTCTATAGATTTCAGGTTTTTTTTATATTGTGGTTTCAATTCCAAAGAGATGTTTTCTTTTCCTATATTTAATGCCGGTAACATTTTTTTTTTTTCTTCCAGGTTTTATTGTGATAACTGTTGTAAGACAAAAGGTAAACAGGGTAAAAAGGAAGGCAAATATACTTGCAAACGTGAGTTACACTTACTTTTCTTCATAAGTTATAAATTTTTTGGAAGTTCTTAGTTTTGTAGTAGATACCAAAATATAATTTTAAAATAAATTTGCCATTAAGAAATTAATGATTGCAGTGTTAAAATTTATTTTATTTTTACACTTGTTCTTTTAATTTTTTTTTTATTAATCTATGATGTTGAAGTTATGTTTACCAGTGTCTAATTTGAGAGGTTAATTGGTTAGATTTGTTTCCTATTTCATATTGTAATTTTATCAAGATTAATTTAAACTGTTTTGTTTAATAACAAATTTTCTGATTCTATATTTCTTTCTGATTGGAATTCTGATTATGTAGTATAGGCAAAGGCAAACCAGCTTGGTAGAGTCCGTACTTGTACAAGTTATTGATTATGGTAGTTACAAACCTGAGCCTTAATTCTTTCATTACTATATTTCTAACCAAAATACACCCTTTATGTGTGTCAATCAAATTCTAAAATATTTGTGAATTTAGACTGGGTTTTTTTTTTATCATTATTATTATTATTATTATTAATATATTAATGTGATTTTGGGGAACATAATTTAACAAAGGTTCTTAACCAACCAAATTTATTGAATGATTTTTGTCCCAAAGCAAATCTCAAGTAAATATAGGAAATTCAACAAAATATACCAGTTGAACTTAAATGCATATTAGACAGGTGTACCATAAAGGTAAAATAAAACAAAATACAGGAATTTATCTTTGAAGAAAACTGAAAAATGCACACACCATCAACTAAATGAAATAAACTCATATACATACATGTATATACAGAAACATATATAATAAGGATTCACAATACAAATTAATTGATTTGTATTAAATTAATACAAATTAATTTCAAGGTTTTTTTGGTTGGATCTGACAAGCTGGTTAACCTGTGCCAAAAAAATTCTTGGATAGTTTGGGTAGGTTTGTAGCAAAAGGGTTAAAGGGAATGATGTAGTTCAGCCATGAATCAAAATACTTAGCTGTTTATACAAATGTTCAGTGTTGTGCATTACTAATTTCATATTTTGGGAATAAAAATTTTTTAATCTGCTTGTTTAACAGGTGAAAAATTAATCCTTTATACCCTCTGGAATAAAGTCTCAAATTTTTATATTACAATTTTATTTCAAGGTTTTTATATAAACTTGCAATGAAGTAGAAAGGTTTGCAAAATTACATTTTGTCTTTAATTTCTCTTCTAAAGTGATCGTTAATTAATATATTAGCATTTATAAGAAATATAATTATTAACCACCAAATGAGACTTCATTACTATCATGTCAACATTATGTGCAGCAAATTTGGCCTTAAAGAAAAGTTCACCTGACAGATTTTCACACAAGTTTCTGTCAGTAAAAAAAAAAAAAATCCACTTGAGATACCAAACTGAGGGGTCAAACCTAGTACTTTGTGACTGAAACAAACAGCCATGTGAGTGCACACACACAAAGACAAAGAAGAGAAGAAAAAAACAAAACAAATATGTAACATGAAACAACATATGGCATTGCAGGTTATTCTCAGAATGATAGAATTCTATCCCATTTAAATGGTGCTGAGACTTCAACTTGGGTAATATTTGAATTCAGTATCTGAGGTTGCATTATAATTGATTAAATATGGTAATCATTTAGCAACTTATTTTGCCTTCCACACTACAAAATCTACCAACTATCCAATGACACACACATAGATGGTCTACTAAAGTTCACTTACTTGGTTTTGGTCAACCCATGACTATGACAGAAGATGCTTTTTCATGACTGCATTGAGACTAAACTCAGAATCACACAGCCATGCCTTCACTAATAACAAAACTGGAAACTTGGCAACATTGAATTGTTTGTTTTTTTTTTATAGTAAGCTTCCCTGCAGGTTTTAGATAAAACCAGGATTCTTGCTTGCCTTTGGTATTTTAGAACCATTGTCAATGTTAACTCCTACACCATGACTTCTTTAAGCTGTAAAACCACTTTTCTAGGATTCCAAATATGCTAAGATCATGTGATAGGTGGTTTTATAACTGTGTGTGTGTATGCACATGCACATGATTCTACATAAACTTTTATATTCTAAATAATTAATATCAATTCCCAAAGTAGTTTCAAACATTAAACAGCTTAGTTTATCATAGATTTTTCACAAATTTCGATCCAAACTGTGGTAAATTAATTTTCAAAAGACATGTTTATCTACTGAACAAGTGAAGTAGATGAACATTGTAGTGTAGAGGCAAGAAAAAAACACATCTGTAGGATGTAAACAAAATTATCTAAGCAATCCTAGCTACAGGAAACAAGGTGTTTTCATATTGTTACATTTTGTATAGATTTGTAAGTTACATTAAATCTATTCATTCATCTTCCATAGTATTATCATGCATCAGATTTATGGATTAGAATAACTTTACATAGATGACTGTTAGCTTTTAAATTGTTAAACAACTGAATTGGAACTTAATGTGGAAACTGTAGGTATTATGTGTTTATATGTTTGCAACAAAATGACTCAGAGGTTTAACACTCATTGATTAAATCTGATGTTATAGTATCAATGACAATTTCAGTCCTTAAAACATTTTGTCTTATGACAACAACTGTAGGAAATGGCACTTGTTGAAGGTTTCACAGAATGGTGTGGAACCTGAAACAAAATTAGGTTTGAAGCAAACTCATTAACGACATAGCCATTCCTCTGTATATGTGTGTTTCTGTGCTGGCTTGCATTGAGCTATTTGATGATATGGTCCAACAGGTCCAAAGTCCATTTCTGTTCCATTATCTCAGTTTTGGTATAGCTTTTACTGCTGAATTCCTTAACACTAACCACTTTATTGAGAGTACTGGGTGCTTTTTGTCATGACACCAGTATGAGCAAGCACCTTGCAATTGGCAATATTAATGAAACCTGTGACTTAAGAGAATAAGAGTGGGTTGGAGGTGATTTTAGGCAAGATGATGAAAAGAACAGACTTATTAATTTGGCAGAGTAGTACAGGAGAGAGTAACTGAGCAAACACTGTTGGGAAAGAAATTTGTATAATGGGTTAATGAGAGAGGTACAGAAAGGGGGTAAGTTGTATAAGGAAGGCTTCAGGATTATAATGATGAATATTAGCAGAAGGTGTGGTTGGACGGCTAAAGGAAAGGTGTACGAGTTTTCATGGTGAACTAGAGAGGGAATGATGAGTTAAGAAATTTGTTTCAGAACCACTTCGTTAGAGGTTGCTGGTTGGCTGGCATTCTATACTATAGCAACAGGTTGACCAATACTTGGTGAGGGAAATTGGTAGGCAGCAGCCTGCTATGTGTGTAGTCAATATAATCTTATTATTTTGCACATGTTATTAACCTTTTTGTCACTGTATTTGTAACCAAAATACATCCCTTATGTGTTTCAATTAAATTTTACAATAATCATGTATTTAGACTGGTTTCATAAAACTATTGTAACTTTTTTTTTACATATATCAACATAATATGATGATGACTAATGTGATTTTTGGAATACAATTTAACAAAAGGTTCTTAACTAAATCTGTTTCATAATTTTTGTCTGAAAGTGAATCTAAATACATGTAAATTAAACAAAATATTAAATTATTTAAATTCTGTTTATACATCAGCATAGAAAATAAGTTATTAGCTAATATTCAGTTAGTATGCACTAAATTTTAATATAGAAAAAATGTGCACTTAATGTACATTAGACAGGTGTACCATAAAGGTAAAACAGAACAAAAAACTGGAAGTTGTCTTTGAAGCATACTTGAAAATGAAATACATGCTATTAACTAAATGAAAGCTCACATTCCTGCATAGATACACAAAAGTACATATGATGATCCACAATACAAATTAATCAAAATTTGTCATCTTACAGGTAAATAGAAATAGAAAGTGAGGTAAATTTGAAAAAGAAATTTATAAACCAAATTCTCACACACACATACACACACACATTTTTTTCTCTCTGTCTGTCTCTCTTTCTATATATATATATATATATATATATATATATATATATATATATATATATATATATCTTTTAAAATGCTCAGGTTTCTACCTTTCTTCCAAGTATGTGAGAAACCTCAAGCTATCTTTTTTCCCCTCTTTGTTTACATTCTGCATAGCGATTTGTTTCTGCAGGAATCACTTCAAAGGAAAAAGTAAATAAAATAATCTAAAGGTTTCGTTTCTTTGGAAAGACTGTGGCTAGGTCTAATATCTTACTAAAATAACTAACAAAAACAGTTTTTAAATTCGTACTATTTTCAGGTACAAACTTCTTTTTTTTTTTTTTTTTTCTATTGGAACTGTTGTCAGAATTGTTTCACTTCTGGAAGTAGAAGTATCCAATTCATAAACACTCATGTTTTATGTTTGTATGTTTGCTTTATATATAGGCAGATTTTTCTGTCTTCTTTCAAAAATACTTAGAATTCAAACTCCCTGCTTGGTAACATGAAACTGATATCCAGTTTTTGTACATAGTGTAACATTTTAGAAAATCAAAGTGGGGAAAAAATCTCCAAAAACTCACAGCACTCAGATATGTTAAATAATGACAGGCAATGTAACTCAATTGTTTATGTAGTTAAATTACATGATTTCGTGAATGTGTTAATGAGATTAGTGCTGAAATTCTCATTTAAATATGACTAGGTTATTTTGGCTGTTTTCAGCCAGACAAGTTAAAGAAAATTTATTACATGTTATTGCATAAATATTTTTTCAACATTTCATTGCCTGTAATTAGTAGCATGCATTTTATAATGAGTAGGTTATATATCTATGAAGAGGTGCAGCAACATCAAAGGCAGGTTAACTAGCAAGTTAGTTTTTGTTTGTGACAGATGTTCAGGTGCAATAAAGACTGCAAACAAACAGGAAACAACTTCTATCTCATTCCAGGGTGAAAAACTAGAGGTAGTCGATAGCTTCCGCTATCTGGGCGACCAAGTTAGTAGTGGGGGTGGGTGCGCTGAAAGTGTAGCTGCTAGAATAAGAATAGCCTGGGCAAAGTTTAGAGAGCTCTTACCCCTGCTGGCGACAAAGGGACTCTCACTCAGAGTAAAAGGCAGACTGTATGACGCATGCGTACGAACAACCATGCTACATGGCAGTGAAACATGGGCTGTAACTGCTGAGGACATACGTAAGCTCGCAAGGAATGAAGCCAGTATGCTCCGTTGGATGTGTAATGTCAATGTGAATACCCGTCAGAGTGTAAGTATCTTGAGAGAAAAGCTGAACATTAGAAGCATCAGTTGTGGCGTGCAAGAGAGACGATTGCGCTGGTATGGACATGTGGTGAGAATGGAGGAGGATAGCTGCGTGAAAAAGTGCCACACCCTAACAGTTGAGGGAACCCGTGGAAGAGGTAGGCCCAGGAAGACCTGGGCTGAGGTGGTGAGGCAAGACCTTCGTACATTGGGCCTCACCGAGGCGATGACTACGGACCGAGACCTTTGGAAATGGGCTGTGCGTGAGAAGACCCGGCAAGCCAAGTAAGATCGTTGCCAATGCCCCTGGACTGGTTCTTGTGCGGTTGGCACATGAGATGCACCATTTTGAGCGTGGCCGTTGCCAGTACCGCCTGACTGGCTCCTGTAGGATTTTCGAGCGAGATCGTTGCCAGTGCCCCTGGACTGGCTTGTGCGGGTGGCACATAAAAGACACCATTTCGAGCGTGGCCGTTTTCGTGCGGGTGACACGTAAAAGCACCCACTACACTCTCTGAGTGGTTGGCGTTAGGAAGGGCATCCAGCTGTAGAAACTCTGCCAAATCAGACTGGAGCCTGGTGTTGCCATCCGGTTTCACCAGTCCTCAGTCAAATCGTCCAACCCATGCTAGCATGGAAAGCGGACGTTAAACGATGATGATGATGATGATGATGAAATACAATACTTAGAAGTTCTATTTACAAATTTTCGCTTTACTATATGTTGTCATCCCCCACCCCCTCTCTTGTTTGAATATCTCATCAAATTTTATTTTACCTTGTTATCCAGGTCTCCCGAATACAAAACTTGGAATATATCTAGAGAATCGTGTAAATAATTTCCTTAAAAATAAAGATGCTGGTGCTGGAGAAGTTACTATCAGAGTTTTGTCAAGTTCTGATAAAACAGTTGAGGTGAAACAAGGAATGAAAAGCAGGTAGGTAATAGTTTAATCTTCTGCATCAGTAATTTATTTTTTATTTTGTGTTTTAAACATTGTATAAATAATATAGAATTCAGATTACTCTCTCAAATGTAATGCTTATTCACCAATGATTATTTCATAGCTTCAAAATTTCCATATGATTGTTTATTCCTTGAAGGATACATGTGATAGGCCAGATATGGCAAGCTTAAATGCTAAAGGGTTAATTGAACTTCCTTTCATTTTTTATAGATTTGGAGATGAAATGCCAGATAGTTTTCCATACAGAGCAAAAGCAATGTTTGCTTTTGAAGAAATAGATAATGTAGATGTGTGTTTTTTTGGGATGCATGTACAAGAATATGGCTCAGATTGTAATCAGCCAAACACAAGGTATGAATTTTTTATATGTGTATGTGTTGGGTTGACATTTTTGTTATGATATTTCTAATTAAAAACTGCCTCAAATTCCAAAACAAATGTGAACTATTAATTTTCTATTAATATCACTATAAAATGAGTATTAAGTAACCTGAGATAAATAACAGAATTGCAAGGTAGGACTTTAGATAAAAATTGTGCACATTAGTCTATCATTTGAACATGAGTGAGATAAAATTAAGGCACTTGCCCAAGGTGCCATGCAGTGGGACTAAACCTGGAACCATGTGGTTGAGAAGCAAACTTCTTGCTACATAGCCATACTTGCACTTCATATTGTAGCACAATATACCCAAATTTCATCCAGGTACAGTTTTTCTATTCTTTTATTACATTTTACATAGCAATTAGTCATTATATGGAGCACTTAAAATTGGCATAGTCAAAAGGTTTTGAATCACAAAGAAGACTATGATGGTGATGGAGGAAACTCTCAATTTCTCAATAATTTGGAAGATAGATGAGCAAACATATTTCATGCTACAAGAATGCTAACTGTATATGTTGGATGTTTGCCCAGTAAAAGATGTATGTTGATATTTTGATTTAAAAATGATTAAGTAAAGCTAGATATTTTGGTGGTAAAAGTCTAATAAGTTCAATAATTTACATGCCCTCAGCTATTTCTTTTTTAAGTGCTGTCAATTTTGTGTTTCTTTTCAAGTTATGCACAGTAGTTCATTATCCTGTTTGTTTTTTAAAGCCCAAATTTATGCTAATTCTGTTGAAGCTTCTTGCCTAAAAAATTGGTAGATTTTGTAAATGTTTCGATATAACTCTTTTTTATTAAGTATTTGCAATATTTTGTATTATATTATGATATTATTAAAGAGAAAATTCTATTTTTACTACAGACGTGTGTATATATCATATTTGGATAGCGTTCACTTTTTCCAACCAAGATCTCTCAGGACGGCTGTTTATCATGAAATTCTAATTGCTTATTTGGAATATGTTAGGCGATTAGGATACACAATGGCTCACATTTGGGCTTGTCCCCCTAGTGAAGGAGATGATTACATTTTTCACTGCCATCCTCCGGAACAAAAGATCCCTAAACCAAAACGGCTTCAAGAGTGGTATAAAAAGATGTTGGATAAGGCTATAATAGAGCGTGTTGTGATTGATTATAAGGTAATTGCTTTGAATATCAGTCTTTTATTTATTTGATATTGTATTAATTTCTGCTTCAAAACAACTTTTATTGTTGAAAAAATTTTTCACATATTTTGTTATTTACATTTTAGGACATTTTAAAAGATGCAGTAGAAAACAACCTTACAAGTGCAACTGAGATGCCATATTTTGAAGGAGATTTTTGGCCTAATGTTCTGGAGGAGAGCATCAAAGAGCTGGACCAAGAAGAAGAAGAAAAACGTAAAAGAGAGGAAGCTGAAGCTGCTGCAGCTGAAGAAGCTGCTGAACAGGGTGATGGAGAAGAAGCCGGCCAAGTATGTTCAGTAAGAGCTTAGAGTTATTCAGTTATTTTCTTTCTTTCTCCTTTTTTGCATAATATTTGTATCATTGTAAGTAAATTTTTTGTGTGAAGTGAATTGTATGTTTTTATGCCTATCTTGTATTCAAAACTACAAAATGAACATTAACAAAAAACTCAGCAAGGTCTTAAGCTAGTTATCTAGGCTTATTCAAACATTTAGCTGGTGAAGTCAAATCTATATTGCCAAAGAAATAAAGAGTAACTGCAAAATCAACTTCACAGTTGATGGTCCACATACAATCCACCATAGAAACACCAGTGAAGAACATGGAAAAAGTATTTGTATGCAGCCTGGGAGACAAGTCAGGTATACCTGACAAGTTTATGGATGTGGAAAGACCAATATGGCATCTTTCCATGGATTTTGTCTACTGTTGGTTTATAAGGTCCGATATTCATCATCAAGAGCTTTCACAAAAGGGTCAGCAGATCCTTACTGATTTGGCTGGGACTGCTTTGATGCCTGAGCAACATTAACAAAAAGTCGAAGCTTCTTACTAGCCACGTGGAATAATTTGTAGTGACTTGTGCCAGAGAGATAGTGAAATATCAAGTCTCAGGCTGATGTCAAGATTAGAACGAAAAGAAAAAGCAAAAGAAGTTGTAGATGCTATATTATATGTACCTAAGGCGCTAACTTCTCATGGGTTTAGTGCTTTGTAACATTGGTGTTGCACATAAACAAAAGTCTAACAGCTTCATGCTTCAACGTTATGTCATGGAATAAATTACCTTATTTGGAAACAAGTGAATTAGTTTCAACAAAGCCACTCAACTGTAGAGTGCTGCTTCATTGTACATACTTGTAAGGGAAAAGTAGCTTTAGAAATGAGTAAATTGAGATTTTTTACATTGTATGTGTGCCTATATGATGTTACTTTTTTAGAAATTAAGCAATCTTTAACAAAAAAAAGTACACAGCCTTTGCTAGTATGTAGGCTCTAAATAGTAAAACTCAAGGATCACCAAATTAGTGTCACTAGTATTTATTTTTAATCTCTTGTACATTGTCCAAATTTCAGAAACATTCATCTATATATATTCTGAATATACAAAATTATCATGTAACAAAAGCAACTATTGTGAATGGGCCATTCATACATAAGTATAAACATGATTCAGCAAATATTAACATTTGAATTGTAAAATGAAACACTATCAGAGGTCCTCTAAGTATTTAAGTCTGTGAACAATTTTGTATGTATGGTCACCACTTCATTATATTCATACAGAGGTGATGAAAAAGAGAGCAAACTATATCATGTCCCAGCAGTATAATCTGCATATTCTATGATTGCCTTTGCATGCAACTCAAACTTTTGATTTGCCACACACACACACTCTAAATTAAAATCTTTCAGCAAGTGTACATGTGTATAAAATAGTTTCTTAAAATCATCAGTGATAGAGCCAATATTTGTTTGCATAACTAATCTATATTTAATTTATATACAGCATTAACCCTTGCACACTGTGAATCCAGGTGAACTCACCTAAATCAAAACGCTCATGAAGTTCTGAATTTTCTAATCTAAGGGAGAAAACTTAAATCCCTTTATCATTTATTTACATTTTATGTTTGCTGTTAAAATTTGATGCACATGCTGCAGGACGTTTGCTGTTTTTGGAGTTTTGTTTTCAGCAGAGTGTTCTTGTATTCTTGGGTATGTTGTTTCTGAAGAGTAAGTGTTATTTCTAAAGAGAGTAACTCAGTTTGCCTGTAAATTTCATAATCTACTAATATATAATATTTTTTAATGAAAATGTACAAAAAAGTGACGGAAGTTTTTTCTCTGTTTATACATTTAATTTATTACTAATACCTTTTTCTTTTCTTTTCTTTTTTTTTTTTTTATAAGAATAGGACAACATTATTTTTAGTAATTATACTTTCAGAACAGTTTCCTCCACCAATAATTAAGTCGCCTCATTAACTGAAACTATCTATTATACTGGTGCATCTATCTAACAAAAATGATCATGAGAACAGGCTGGAGAAAGTTCAGAGAGCTTTTACTGGCATCAAAAGTTTTCTCTTTCAGGGTGAAAGATAATTTGTATGATGCTTTGGAACAGTGGTTCTCAACTTTTTTCACCTTCAGGCCCACTTTTTATATTCAAAAAGAAACCCCAAGCCCACTGACCTCTTAACCAGTTATCCGACCTTCCTCCAGAATATAAACCCCATAAAGTAGTAATTGTTTCCACATGCCAGCTTCATGTACAGGTACAATCACAATCGTTAATTAAATACTACATCAGTGTTATATCTTCTTGTTTATGGAACCTGCAAGCAAAAAACCCCATCTAAGAATGGAAGAAAAGTACATTTACATTTTTATTTTATAAGAAATGAAGAAGCAATTTAATGGTTACATTGTGGTTGGTGTTTTTCAATTAGGTTATCAATTTGAATTTCAAATGATTGGTTCAACTTGAGATGCAAATCTCCTCTTTTCACAATTCGAAGGAAGAACATTCTGTTATTGTGGGTTTTCTTTGGTTTTTTTTTTTGTTCTTGTGTGTGTGAGAGAGAGAGAGAGAGAGAAAATGTCGCTCACTGCAGAAAATCCAGCTTCAACTAACCAGGATGTTGGAAAGCGGAGGAGGAATGGGATTGTGTTGTAAATGCTGTCTTTGCATGCAGCCAGCCATGAAGACCTTCTCTCTTCAACTTTGTCATTAAGGTTGCATTCTCTTTAAGATCAAGAAGATCGGCTGCAAGTTTGAGATTAAGATCTTGATCACTAATGACATCATGATGATGAAGGTAAAAATGCCACTTCGGTGACTTCAAGTCGAGTATATCCTGGAAGTGTCTTCTCGTTCCATTTGCAAGCTCTTCAAATGGCTGATGCAGCTGATGATTACAGCTTTTGATGGTTCTGTTTTAACAAGATGACTGAAAAAAGCAAATTAACTCCTTTGAAGCTGAATTACCGATAAACCAAGCTTGTTTATGAATGACCATATCTTCTCGGTACAGTCCACTATTATAGCACTGCATCCTTGAATCAATTTATTTAAAGGCGTTGACCTGCGAGAAAATGTTGGCAAGGTAGAAAATTCTTGCCTTTGTGTCGAGATCATTCACAACTTCAAGCAGGAAGTTTGCCTTTTCCTTTTGCTTCTGCTGGCTTGCTTGAAGTTGCATGTTCTCAAGGAAAAGCAGAAGTGTATTGCACATTTGTGCATGGCATGAGAGACAATCGCCTTTTGATAGCCATCGAACTTTGGTATGTAATAGAAGCTTTTGGTACTCCTCATTTTCGCAGAGTTGTGAAAATATCCTTTTGTTAAGAGCTTTGGCTTTGACAAAATTGACAGACGAAATCGCCTATTGGAGGGCACTGTCCATTTCACTATTAACTGATTTAGCAGCAAGGTGTTGTTGATGGATGATGCAATAGGTTGACAAAATGTGGGGAGCGATTTCTTTCAGTTTCACTATAAATCCATTGTGTCTACCTATCATTGCACCATCCGTAGCAATTTGCAGCAGATTCAATAATGGGATTTTTTTTTTTCTTCAAAATAAGATTTGATGACTTCAAATATAGTCTCACTCTTTGTATCAGTTAATGCTTTCATCAAGAGCATTTCTTCTCCTATAGTCAGCTCTTCAATAAAGTGAACATCTAGAAAATTTCCAAGGTCCTCTCAAAATTTTCTCAGACACCCTCAAAATTTTCCAAGGCCCACTAATGGGCCTCAGGCCTAATGTTGAGAACCACTGCTTTAGAATACAGAAGATTTGCAAAGACTAGAAAGAATAGTTTTGTGCATGAACAATAAACTTCAAATATGTTGAGAGAAACATTAGGAATTAAAGGAATCAGATGAGGCTGCACCAGTGTGGATGAGGACAGTTGCATAAACCAGTGCTGATCACTTAAGGAGGTGTTTGAAAGAGCCAGGAAGACATTGGCTGTAGTAGTAGACTGCTCTTGGGGCTTTCAAAGAGGAGATAACAAAAGATCAGGATGACTGGAGAAATGCAGTACTTAAGAAGACCCACCCGTCTTGGTGAAGATAAGATTCTAGAAATACAGTGTGTGTCCTTTCATTTCAGTCTCTGAATATATACTCAGTATAAATATTGGTATGTTTGGTGATAACGCATCCTTCCCTTACTCCTCTTTTGATCTCTGTTGGTTCAGAAAATTCACAGTCTATCTTGATGGCTGCCTTTTGGTTTCAGTTAACACAGATGATGCTGATCTACCTTGACAGAATATGGCATCTCTTGCACCTCTGTTGGTCCCAAATCCACCTCGCTCCTCACTGACTGCTGCACTCACTCTTTTAATCTTCCTAGTATGACTAAGAAATATTTTTAAGAGCATGAGACACGAGATAAGTAGTTCTATGTGTGTGGGTATGCACACACATCCATGTACATACACATATATATATATATATATATATATATATATATATATATATATATAATGGCAGGTTCTTCGTGTCCTCAAGTGGCTATGTAAACATCCCTGGTACTGTAGGGCTTTACTTAAAGCGAGAGTCAGTCTGCATAATCTGATCCCACTCTTAAGACTTAGAGGTCTGATTATAGTAGTTCAACAGTCTAAAATGGCTGCAATGATTTGCTTTATAGGGCTGGAGTTGCTGGAAAGGTGTCAAAGAGGGCACTGGACATCAGTGTGATGTGATCTGGGAACTTTGTTTCACAAGATCCCTGCTCGGCTGTTAGTCTGGGGTTGTGAAAAGTACACATCATGGATATTTCAACAAACTGGGCTTCTCTCCAGCCTGAGAAAAGTGTTGGCCTCCTTTCTGGGGATACATTTAATGGGACCCTCTTTCAGTACACAAGTTAGTTAACTAAGTCACCAACTATGAGAACATGGCTTATGTCCACATATACAACATATTAGGTGGGAGGATTCCAAAAGACCTGTTGTTAATCTACAAGAAAGATTAAAAATTTCTTTACACAGTCTTTAGAAGGTGGGAGGAGGTTGCTAGTGATCACTCTCTCTGGAACATGCACTAAGTAGGAATTTGATATACGAGGAAAGCCTGAAACCTGCTAATGAAGGCAAGCCAATTTGACTAAAGAGATTGACAGGCACTGCTTTCAAATGCTGTCTCTAGTTACAATCCATGGTCTTGAGAGATTTACGAATGTCTCCATCAAGTGAGCATGTGTAAATGTCTGCATATATTTAGACATATTCACTCACTTGCACTCTTATATCTCATTTATATGCCCCAAAGTAGTTAACTTGCCACTCTCATCTTTACAGATTTCCATTAATTGTTAAAATGTTTGTAGTCATCGTTTCAGAATGGCCAGGGCAAAAAGAAGGGCCAGAAAAGTGGTCGCAATAAAAAAGCCAATAAAAATAAAAGCAACCAACGGAAAAATAATAAGAAAACAAATCTTCCTCATGGTGGAAATGATCTCTCAGCAAAGTTATATTCCACTATGGAAAAACACAAAGAAGTATGTAATCACGTTTATTTCATTATAAAACATAATTGACATATCTGAATTTCATCTTATTTTCATAACTTAGAAAATTAATTCAATTTTTTTCTTTTTGTAATTTCTATGTGTTAATTTAATTTATATATTGAATTTCAGGTCTTTTTTGTCATCCGTCTTCACTCAGTGCAGTCAGCAGGGAGCTTACCCCATATTGAAGACCCAGATCCCTTAATTTCTTGTGATTTAATGGATGGTCGGGATGCATTTCTCACTATTGCTAGGGAAAAACATTATGAATTTTCTTCTTTACGAAGAGCCAAATATTCATCAATGGCTTTACTTTATGAACTGCATAATCAGGGAAGAGACAGCTTTGCCTATAATTGTAATCACTGCAAGTCTCTTGTTGAAACACGGTACCATTGTTCACAGTGTGATGTAAGTAGAATTTTTTTTGAAAATATGCTATTACTTGGAAATGAAAATATAGTATCTGGTTTAGTAGTCCTGGTGTACTCAAACTATCTTGTACTCTGTCTATAGGTTTATTAAAAATATGTATCAGTAATAGACCAAAAGTAATTGTATTAGGAATATTAGTATTATACAAACAGCTCTATATTTTTATACCTCAATTAGTTTTTACTGGAACCCTGTTTAGCTTTGATATTGTTAACAGTTAAAAATTACAAAATCGAGATTTAGATTGATTTATATTTGTACATAAATGATTATAAAATTTTTTTCTTTTTTAATTTTGCAGGATTTTGATCTTTGTGTTCCTTGTTATGAAAAAGAAGGTCATCCTCATAAAATGGATAAACTTGGATTTGACCTTGATGATGGAGCTACTTCAGCAGAAAAGCAAGAAAATCCTCAGGAATGTCGACGGCAGTCTGTTCAAAGATGTATTCAGTCTATTATTCATGCATATCAGTGTAGAGATGCTAATTGTAGACTGGCAAATTGTCAGAGAATGAAACGTGTTGTAGCACACACAAAAATATGTAAACGGAAAACTACTGGTGGTTGTCCCATTTGCAAACAGTTGCTAGCACTTTGCTGCTACCATGCAAAACATTGTACAGAAAATAAATGCCCGGCTCCATTCTGTTTCCAAATTAAACATAAATTAACGCAGCAGCAATTACAACAAAGACTGCAACAAGCACGAATGATTAGGCGGCGCATGGAAACTATGTCTCAACGGAACTCTAATAATAGTAATGTTCAGCCTATGCCTCAGCAGCCACAAATACCTCCTTTTGGGGGGAAACCTCAGGGGCCACCCCCAGGTGCTATGCAAGCTGCTCGTCAGGCTCAAGAAGCTGCACAGCGACAAGCTGTTTCTTTAGGTAAGCCATCAGGACCTATTAATAATTTACCACCACAGGCGAAAATGCAGGCTATGCAACCAAAACCAATGAACCCCATGCCACAATCTGTACAGGGTGCCATGGTGCAACCATGGCAAAATTATTCAAGTCAACAAGGTCCTCCACCACAACCACCACCACAACCACGTCAAATGCCACCTCAGAGAATGCCAATGCAACAGCCACAACAACTTGGTGCTCCTATAAACCCTGGTATGAATCAAATTCAATCAAAAGCTTCTATGCAGCAGTTAATGCAAGTATTGAAAACCCCGCAATCACCACAACAACAAACTCAGATTTTAAATATTTTAAAATCAAATCCAAGTTTAATGGCAATTTTTCTTAAAAATAAAGATCAACAACAGCAGCAACAGCAACAACAGCAACAACAACAGCAACAGCAGCAGCAGCAACAGCAGCAGCAACAGCAACAGCAGATGCCTAATATGCAAAGTCTCCAACAACCAGGAGGGCAACAACTTCCATCACAGCAGCAACAATTATGGTATTCTAAAATGAGTCCAGTTATACCTAGACAACAACAGATTACTCCATTTCAACAGCCACAACCACAGCCCCAATTTACACAACGAACAAGAATGAATTTTCCTCAGCAAGGAGTTCAAGGAGATGGTTCCCAGCATATGGCTCAGTTCCAACAGCAACAAATGATGCAACAGGTTCAACAGCATCAACAACAAATAAAACAGCATCTCTCTGGTGGACAACCTGTTAGTCCACAACAGATGCTTGCTCAT
The DNA here is from genome assembly GCF_046866305.1 of Octopus bimaculoides. Classification (NCBI taxonomy): domain Eukaryota; kingdom Metazoa; phylum Mollusca; class Cephalopoda; order Octopoda; family Octopodidae; genus Octopus; species Octopus bimaculoides. The sequence continues at coordinate 28,497,934 of NC_142944.1, read as the reverse complement.
CAGACTGCTCCTTCTCCACAACAAATTATGCAACAAGTTCGTTCACCTCCAACTTCCACATTACCACAAACTGTCCGTTCACCACAACCTACTCAATCTCCACGGCAGCAACCCATTCCTTCACCTAGACAGTCTCAACAATCACATCATATACCTCCTACTACTCATTCACCACATTCGGTTGTGGCTGGACAAGCCACTACACCAGATCCTAATCAAATTCATTCAGATCAGGTCATGCTTCCACAATTACAAACTCATGGTAATGTTTCACAGTTAAAAAGCCCTAGTTCTTCAGATTTATCACATGGACAAGACTCTGAAGTTGCTTCAATAAATCCAGACTCTTTAAAATTGGTTGAAAAGGTGTAGTGAAGACTGAAAACAAAGTAAAGGGGGCAAACCAAGTGATCTGTATAAAACCCATTATAGAGAATGGTCATTGACGTTATATTTTGTCTGTTTTTTCCAGAACAAAAGTGAAAATTTTTCAGAGGAAGAGATGTTTATTTTATACATAAAAATTGTAGGTAGCAATTGAATTAACTTCTATCACATTACCAATGGACAAGAATTTATCTAATTATAAACTGTACACAATAATTTGTATAGGTAGTTCATGGAAAGTCTGTCATCCTTTGCATTGCAAATGTGCCTAGTTCTTCCTCTGGTAGATAGTTGAACCAATATCCTTTGTTTAGGTGTTACTGTTTTAGGATTCAACATTCATTTCAAGAAAAGGTTAATCAAATCAGTGTGCATAAACCTAATGACCTATATTGTTATTTCCACAGAACATTTTTATTCGAATTCAATTCACAGAATGAATTGTTGTATGGACACACATTTTTAACTTAATGATATACTAATATCTTTATAAATGTGTGCACCTTTCCTATTTCAAAGGCTTATGTTCAAGTGAGTTCTATGTGAGATAGGTGTGAACTGACGACAGAACAAGATTGCTTGATGCCCTGTTTCTAAGTTGATTCACTGTGCTTCAACATTATTGTTGCAGTTAACATATCAATGAAAAGCTACCTTTTGAGAAGTGATCACCATTGCTCATTTGTAAAATAGATATGCTCATTAAACCCACCTCAATTTTAAAATATTAGAAAAGGCATAAGACTAATCATTATCCTTTGTGCTGGTAAAATTTCTATCAGTTTGAACAATTATTGAATCCATTTTTAATTGCATTTATGTGTTATTTTACAGACTTACATAATTGTCCATACTAGACAAATAACATACATTACCAAAACCGAAAAAAAAAACCTGAAAATTAAAAAAAGAAAATTATATTAATTTTTTTTCCTTCCCCTTAGAAAGCTCACATTGTAGTCAAGTCCAGTCAAATACAGACTTGATAAGCTTGACTGCTGCACTTTTATCCATTCTAGAGGATTAAGCTATCATGGCATAGCTGCCATGCTTTCTGTAACAGCAATTTTGTTGAAGTCTTTATAAATTAAATAACTGATACTGTTATTGTTCATGTAGATGTGTCCTTGAATGTTTTGTGCTGTTTTGCCAGAAAGTATTAGAAAAGCAAGTTTTTCTTGCATTCTAAACTCTGAAAATTTATTGAATCTTATTTCAGAGTCCTCATTCAAAACTCTATTTGTAAGATAATTGTTGATAACTTTTAAAATACGCTCCTGTTGTACTATAGACATTTCACACAAAAAAAAAAAAAAAATGGCTTTCGGAAAACAGTTTGATAAAATATTTGCAAATCACAATTGTGTTTGTATAACTATGTGCACTATGATTTCATTTATATGAAACCTAAGCATCATGCAATTTGAAGTGAGCATTTATTTTAGTATGTGAAAAAAAAAATGGGAAAAGAAAAAGAAAATTCTGTGGACACTGCCAAACGAATTCCATGAAGCAAGAATTAGTGTCTTTTCAATGAGGGTAAGATTCCATTTTAAAGATTAAGAGTTATTGATTTTATAAGATTATGGAAGAATTATTCAAGTGTAAAATATTCGCGCACACATACACATACAGAAGAGGAAAAGCTGATTTGATAAAAAAAAAATTGCTTTACTATTAAAGAAGGAAGTCAGATTAAACTATTTGTTGATAAATAGTTTGAAATGTCATTCTGATTGTCAACAATCCTTATTTATTGTCCCATATTTATTTTAAGTATTTGTACCAGCTTAATAAGCATTAGTCTTTGGAATTTTTCAGTGATTTTCTTTATCAGCTTTTAGCAATTTTTAATTCTTTTATTTTGTCCAGATCTACTCTGTAATAATAATTTTTATGTAACCACACTATATGCAAGGTATTTAAGATATAAGTGCTAAAAACCTAACTGAAGAACCTCTATGAGTGGGAGCTGGAGAGAGAGAGAGAGAGAGAGAAAGAAAAATTGTGAATGTGTCTGATATCTAAGAGGCTTTGTGGTTTATTAAATGTTGCACTCTTTCAAATATCTAGTTGTGTGTGTGTATGTGTGTGTGTGTATATATATATATGTGTGTGTGTATATATATATATATATATATATATATATATATATATGTATATATATATAAATAATCTTTTAATTAAAATTTATTAGAATACTTTATTCAGATTTCTCTTTTTAAATAATTCTGCTCTTAGCACAGGCATCTATTTGTAACTGAATATTTCTAACTAACCTTAAATTACAAATTTTTAAACATCTATTTTAGGAAATTGTTATCTAAAACATTTATTTACTTGAATTTTTATGTTGCTTGACAGTTTTTTCTAGAAATTTTTAATAGCCCAAATCTGGATTATAAATTGTTAAGCATAGGATAAGAAATTTTTATATTCTGGACTCAATTCAGTCATAATTTTAAGAATACAGTGTTGTCTTCAAGAAAAGTATGTTAATGTTGATGAAATTGTCTTAATTGAAATCCAGTTTTTGGTATTTTTTTTTCTCTTTTTCTCTTTTTTTTTAAATTTAAAATTTTTTTTCTTTCCTCATTGAAATATAAATCATTTATTTGGATGTCGCAAGCCAGCAAAGGAAGTTAATGCATTAACTCTGCAAATCTGTTTCAAGTTGGCATTGTGTTAATATCATGTTGCAACTTTTAATGGACCTGTCTCCCGAAAATTGCATTTTCTCCCTATTTTAACAAACTACTTTTTGCACACACACACACACAAACACACACACACACACACATTCATTCTTGTGTGTTTATGTCGATTGAGTTCACTGCACTATACAGAGAATTGCTTGGATCATTCAATATGTTTTTTGAAGATTTGTTGCAAAATGCATTGATGAAAGACAACTATATAACTATTCAGTACAGATGATGCCATAGCTAGAGAAATATTTTCATTCAATTTTTCTTGTCATGCTGTTGCTTCTGTTGAATTCAAAATTTGGCAAACATCCTAGCAATCTCACTATTTAATATATCAAAAAAATATATTTTTAAAAAAAAAATCCTAAAAAATTAATAAAATGTATTTAAAATACTTATCAAATAGTATTTATTGCTAATTAGATAACACTTCCACTTAGTTGGTGATGGTTGAATGGAAAAAAAATTTAATATTTTCATTTCAATGAAAATTAAATTTGAAATTTTTGGATTTATTTATTCAATTTTATGTATACACAATGTATACATGTACATGTAGGTGGGTTCTATTTCCCACTTGCATTCAAAAGATATTTACACCTACCCATTCCCCCAAAATATGTCCTATATTCTAGTAAGTGGTATGTCAAAAATTCAGTAACTTGGGGCGGATTATTGATATGTGCATTTGAGCTGTTATGGAAAGGGTCCTCTGAATAAATGTGAGATAGGGTGCTGGCTGAACCATTGAAGACAACTTAAGTGCCATTCTCATTTGCTGAAATGGAAACAAAACATGAATGACTGAAGGAATGTTTTATTTTTACCAATCTTGCTGCATTGGTCACCATTCCCTTATTGAATAAATTATTAAAATATGTTAAAGATTTCTTTTTTTTTTTTCTTCCTGCTTCATACTGATTTGCATTTTTATTGTATTTAAAGGACTATAGTATATGTTAAGGAACATTGTGTGTTTGAAGGTTAAACATGCAATTTATTTTAAAAACTGCAACTTTTCCCAAGGTTCTCTTTAATTTAATTTGATATCAAACTCACCGGTTTTCTTTATTGGTGGACATTAATATTTCTGTCCACCAAAAGCAAGGCTGTTATTCTTAAACCTACGGTTGTATGAGGTAGGGAAAATTTTCCCAAAATTTAATGCATATAGTTGAATCATTTGACTAGTTTGCTACAGAAATAATAAATGGTATGTATAAGTTTATTTTATATCAGTCTAGTCTCCAGTTATCATGAATTAATACTAAATGTGCTTCAGGGGTATGGAAGCACTTACGAGTATTACAAGTAGGTAAAAATGTAACATTTGTCAAATTTTTATTTGGGCAAGAGAAGACAACATTGTACATTTTGAATTCCTGTTCAAAAAGACTAAAAGATAAGTTATGAATGGAGTCCTTTAGAAATTGTAGGGTATTTGATTAGTTAAGCAACTAGAATTTCTTAAATGAAATCAATATGCTATTTCACTTAGATTTGGGCTTCAGTTATTTAAAACAGTATTTTTAAGAGAAAATATTTTTATTTTTTAACTTCAGTGTCTTTGTCTTATGTTTTCTAAGTTAAAAATACATTTTTATCTTATAAAAAGTCTTATCCTTCTCTAGGGTTGTGTTAGTAGCTTCGCTTAAATAAGTTAATCCACATGTAAATGTATTATATTTCCAGTCGCTGCTTAAAACGTGTGTGTGTGTGTGTTTGTGTCAAATCCATGAACTTAAATGGAAATCTTTTGTGTAAATGTAAAAGGAAATGACAAGATTTCTTAGAAAATGGTTTGTAAATTCCATATATTTATTCTATTTTTTACTTCAGAAAAAATTAGAAAAATTCTTGTTTTAGATGTTATTGCACTTGTAATGTGTGCTCTGTATTTTGCCAGTGTAATGGCATTGCTCCAGTGTGGCTGACAGGTTGGAACAGGTAAAAGAGTGTTGGAGTTACTGTGATGGATTTTATTTGCAATCCAAACTACAACAAATTAAGATGTAAATATAATTTCAATAAATTTATTAACCAAATGAAAATTAATGCACAAATTCTTGTTGACATTTGTGCTAAATATTCAGTTGCAATTCGTTTCAGTTACTGGTAGGGATGCTAAAATTATTTTATCTTAGATAATTAGTGTCTATTTAATACATTTGTCTTAAATGTTATTAAATTTTTGTCTCTAATTATGTTTTCAAAATAGAATGTGTAACTTTAGTTCATACTTTACTACTATAGGATTTAAATGACACATTAGTCTTAAAGAATAGAAGTATGGTAAGTATTATATTTTAAAATCTGAATATGATAAAAGATTATCTTTCTAAAATATTCAAATAATGGATGCAAACAAACCATGAAAGAATCAAGTTTGAACATTTTTCATGTCTTTTGTGCCTTCATTTGCTGTAGGTTGAATACAAAGAAGACACTAGAAATCTAGTGGTAAACTATGAGGCATGGAATATTCAGCATTTTGTAAAATTGGTTAATTTAAAATAGCAAGCCAACACTCACACATGTTAGTAATAAACTAAAGAGTGGATGATCAAAACCACATTCAAAGATGAATAATTTTTAATAGTAATGCTGTTTAATACAAAACAAGTAGCTTCATGCAAAGTTATATGCAGTTCAATCATACTTTGTAATGAGCCATCTTGTTAGGTGTGTGTGCATGCAAAAATGGACATTAGAGTTGTGATTGGTGTGTATATAGGCATAGGTGTGACTGGTAAGACGTTTGCTTCCTAACCCCATGGTTCCAGTTTAAGTCTCATTGTGTAACATCTTTGGCAAATGTTTCCTACTAATGCCTCAGGCTGACCAAAGCTTAGTAAGTGGATTTGGTAGACAGAAACTGAAAGAAGCTTATTAATATGTATGTGTGTGTCTGAGTTTGTCCCCACTGCCACAGCTTGACAACCATTGGTGGTTTGTTTACATCCCCATCTCTTAGTTATTTTGCAACAGACACCAATAGAGTAAGTACCAGGCTTAGAAGAAAAATTAGTGTTGGGTCAATTCGTTCATCTAATACTCTTCAATGTGGTACCCCAGCATAGCTGCAGTCTAATGCCTAAAACAAGTAAAAGATATATATATTGGGTCATCCCATAAATAATGCAGTTTTATTATACTTTTATTTTTCAAAATTAAGATAAAGTTCTTTTTTAATCTAAAATACACTCTCCTTCATATTCTACAATGTTTTTCCATCTATTGGTAGGCCCCTCTTCCAAAATTCACTTGTCCATGACGAAAACTACTCTTCCAGTACTGTTCTGGCCTCATCTACAGAATTCATATTTTTTCCAACCAAATGATTTTGAAGACTGCAGAATGAATAATAATCAGATGGGGCAATGTCTGGCAGATATGGTGGGTAGGGTATCATTTCTCATTCAAACTGCTCCAGCCTTTGGAATGTCATTCTCACTGTATGTAACCGAGCATTATCCTGATGGAAGAACACCTTTCATCTTGAAACCAAAGATGGTTGTTTTGCTTCTAGTGCTGACTTAGGCCACTCAAGTTGCTCATAGTAGATCTCTGTTATCATTTGGTTTGAGTTTAAAAGTTCAAAGTGGTCTAAACCTTTCATATCCCACCAAACAGATAACAACACCTTACATGGGTGAAGACCTTTAGCCTGGGGTGCCAGTGTTTCTCCTCTCCGTGCTTGACATTTTTATAGAGAGCCTATTTGTCGTCACTGGTCCAAAAACATGACAGCAAAGAAGAGCACACATTCACTCTCTGCGTGCAATTAGACTTAGAAAGTTTGTGAGGAATCCATTGACCCAATTTGCTGACTTTTCTGATGACACGCAGGTGTCAATGAATGGTTGAATGACCAAATTCAAGCTTTTCTGTTAGTTCCTCAACAGTTACAATGGGATTTTGTTCCACCAGGACATCCTCATTGAGCTCTATAGATCTTCCAGGTTGAGGCTCATCTTCTAGGTTGTAGTTTGCGGCTTGGAATTTCTGGAGCCACCATTGATGCTGGCATACGGTTATTGTCCAATTATTAATATTCCTCACACTTTCCGTTGTGTTGTTGCTTTTATTGAACTCATAAAGAAAAATATTCTGAATATGCTCCTTCATCACTTCCATTATAGCTTTGAAATGATAACTGTTAAAATCGAGATGCACTAAGAACCTGCTATTATAGCAAGTTTATGCAGTTAGTTTATCCCATCCCTTTCCAACTTTGAGTTCATGCAATTGAAAAAACCGCATTATTTATAGGATGACCTAATTATATATATATACACACACAACACAGATGTGTGTGAGGGGGGAAGTCAGCTTCTCAATCACGATTCTAGGTTCAGTCCTACTGTGTGGTATCGTAGGCAAGTGTCTTCTCTAGCCTTGGATCAACCAAAGCCTTGTGAATGAATTTGGTAGATGGGAACCGAAAAAAGTTTATTGCATGTATATCTGTGTGTTTGAACCCCTATCACTGCTCAATAACTAGTGGTAGTGTGTTCACAACCCTGTAAATTTGTGATTCAGCAAAAGGGACTAATGGAATAAGTAACCAGCTTTTAAGGTGGCATTCCAGCATGGTCACAGTCAAATGACTGTAACAAAAAGAATAAACATATATATTCTAGTGGTAACAAGTTTGAGAGATGGTATGTGTGTGTACATATATATATATGTATAATTAACATAATAGGGTAAAAATTCGATATTAATTAATATCAATTTAATACCAGGAAACCAGCACATTAACAGAATCAGAAGGTTCAGAAAAAATTTTTCCGAGATCCTAAAAGGATTATAGTACTTGTGTATATAAAAGAGACCACTAAGTGGTCTGTTAATGTGCTAGAAAAAGATCACTTAAAAAATTCTCATATATATACACACATATATATATATATATATATATATATATATATATATATATATATATATATATATATATATATATATACTCTGGGAGTGGGCTGACCAAATTCAGTAAAAGGCATGTCCAACCTCTTAGAATATAAAAACTCAAACGATGTCTGAAAGTGAAAAATATTTGATCAATAATCATTATTCTGACAATAGTTTTTGTTTAGTATGTGGCTTTTTGAGGCAAAACAAAATGTATTCTGCCAGACTAATGGTTATGAATTAAATATTATTTATATATAAAGAGAGAGTGTACATATCGGAGAGGAGTCTCTATTACCAAAAATTCCTGCAATATTAGCATGCCATTAAAGCAAGGTACAATTGTGAACCTGTTTCTGCCTCAGTAGGCACCATAGCTCAACAATTGGTTTATCTCCAGCAGCCAAAAGATTTGGGCTAATACAAAATGAGAGAACATTTTACAACCTAGGTAATTTTCACAAATTAACCAAGAATGAACTAAGAGAAATAACTCAGTGGTTAGCAGCATGAAAAATGTAAAATGTAGATATATCAAATACCATACAACATGTTTTTTTTGTTTTTTTTTTAGAAAAAGGACAAATTCATTATTTGGAGACAATTTTTTAAAAATTAAGAATTTATGTTGTATGATATTTAATATACCTTCATTTCTTTAGGTTGATCCTGCACATGCTGCTTGCCACACATACACACACATGCATATATATATATATGAATATTAATACTTATACAATACAGTATTGTTAATCCATTTCACCCAATTTTAGCTCTTGGTTTTGCACACTGGAGCTTGTCAAAAGGGTTGGCCAAGATAGGGTTTTTCCCTGAACTCTCGTGTGAAACTGATTGATAAAATCAGCAGAAATGGACTTATACTTAAAATGCCTGTTTAAACTACTGTTCTCAACAGCAGTCAAACCTTGCCACAACTCTAGCTCACTTACACATCCAAACACTTATGCATGTTCCCATCGGCCTCACTTCAGTATTATTTCCCTGTCACTGAAATTTTACCCTAATATATATTTTATACACACTTTACTCCCTTATTATCCCTCTTTGCTCTGCTTTTAATCCAGCTTCTTCCTCCACCATACAGTTTTTCACTGTACTGGTATGCCCCCATTTTCCCAGCCTTTTTTCTGCTATCTATTTCACTTCTGGAATTGACTGCTTGATTTTACCCATTAACTATATTAGGACTCTCTTCTATAATGTAAGAATAAACTAATCTTTTTAAAACATCCTGTTACAAATAATTTTTTTCTTTAACGTCCACCTTCCATGCTAGCATGTGTGGAATGGTTTCACAAGTGCTTGCCAGGCAGAAGCCTGCACCAGACTTCTGTGACTGTTTTGGCAGGATTTTTACAGCTGGATGCAGTAACAGTGATGCAAAGGAACAGGACCGTAAGTTCAGGATTGAGAAGTGTGAGCTAGGCATGGTGTATGAAGGAGGAAAATGTGAAGAAGAGATGTAGATTGGTTTATTGGTGTAGTGTGAGATAGCAATAATACAGTGAAACACACAGGTCGTGGGCTAGCATAGAGCAATGATGATGAGGCCAGGATTGGGGAGTGAGAGGTAAGCATAGTGCATGAAGCGGAAATGTGAAGAAAAGATGTAGTTTGTTGTGGTAGAGTGTGTGAGAAGTTTTCATGTTAAGTGCGGGTGGGGGACACAGCGCTTCTAGAACTCAATTTTGCTGACATGGGGGGGTCTTCTCAAGAACTTCATAATACCATACATCTTGGTCCATTGTCATTTTTGTTTATGCAGCTATCCTCATTTATACACATCACATGTCCAAACCAACATAGTCTTCTCTCTTACCTGCTACATTTGATTCCTCTTATGCCCAGCGTTTTTCTCAATACATTTGCACTTTGTCTAATAGGTGCACTGATGTTGCACATCCAACGGAGAATACTACCTTTGTTTTTTTCCAGTTTAACGTCTTCTGCATTCAGAGCCCATGTCTCTCTACCATGGAGTATAGCCGTTTGTACAAAAGCATCATATTGTCTATCTTTCCCTCTTAGAGAGAGACCTTTTGTTGCCAATAGAGGCAATAGCTCTGACCTTCCTCCACCCAAATCTTATTCTAGAGAAACAATCCTTTCAGAGCATTCTCCATCATTGCTAATTTGGTCACCTAGGTAACAAACTGTCTACAACTCCAAGAGAGCCTCCTGGGCTGCACATCTTCCACATACAAAAATGACTTTATCTGTTAATCTACCTGTGATTCCACTGCATGTCTTATGTGTCCATAGTTTACACTGGGTGCGGCAAATGGAACTCCTTTCCTACATATTGAGCAGGGCCATTTACTTGACAGAAAGAGAGTGTTATCTTCTTTCTTACTAACAACACCTTTGGTCTTAGGTTAACTTTAAGTCCCTTTGATTCCAGGTTTTGTTTCCATACCTGGAATTTCTTCTCCAATTCTTTAAAAGATTCTGCAAGAGCAAGGTCATCAGCATATAGCAGTTCCCACAGGCACCCAGTTTTGAATTCCTCTGTAATGTCCTGGAGGACTATAATGAATAAGAGTGGGCTGAGAACTGAATCCTGGTGAACCCCTACCTGTACACTAAATACATCACTGTATTCATGGCCGACTCTCACCTTATTGACAGCACCACTGTACATGTCTTGTACAGCTCTAACAAGCCACTCTTATACTTCTAACTCTCTTAGAGACCACCATGTAACAGAGCGGGGAACTCTGCCAAAAGTTTTCTCCAGGTTGATGAAGGCTAAGTACAATGGCTTACTTTTGGTCAAGTACTTTTCCAGCAGCTGTCTCACTAGGAAGATGGCAACTGTGGTACTTTTCCCAGGTACAAAACCAAACTGTATCTCCTCTAGTTTAAGTCTATTTCTAATCAATTGAGCTATAACCCTCTCAGTAACTTTCATGACTTGGTCTAGCAATTTAATACCTCTGAAGTTGTTTCTATCTAAGGCATCACCTTTACCCTTATAGCAGCCAACTATAATACTACTGCACCATTCACTGGGGATGGCACCTTATTGAATAACCTGATTAACTATACAGGTGACTGAGCTGTATCCTACACCACTTGAAATTCTAATCATCTCAGCAGTGATTCCTGATGGCCCAGGGACTTTCCTTGTCTTCATGTCTTTAATTGCCTTATCTCATATGCTGCTATCAACTGTGATGTCTGGTCCCTCAATTGGTTCGATATTTCGATATTTGGTGGACCCTCCGTCTCCCATTCATTTTCCACATTTAGTAACCTTTCATAGTGACACTTCCATGCATCTTTCTTCTCTGAGTCACTAAGTGCAAGCATACCATTATCCATTCACACACATTCTCACCTACCACATCTCTATTTTCTATGATACATTGCTTTGAAATCCTGAACACCTCACATCTCTGATCCTCATGCTGTAGAACATTTGCAAATCTCTTACCTTCAGCTACTCTTTTGCTATGTATACCTGATGCCTAGCTGCCCTTTTGGCTACCTGAGATAATTCTCTGCTTCCACCATTTTTTTACTCCTGTCTTTTTGCTTTTATAGCACTGTCAACTTCCTTGCTCTACCACCATGTCACCCTTGATCTAGCTGGGACTCTGCACCAACCACAGATTTCGTCCATAGCCCTCAGTAGATTGTCTCATAGGGACTTCCAATTGTCCTCGAGCTATGTGTCCCCAACTCTTCCTCTTTTTCGTCAGAAGCTTCTATTAGTAAATCTCTAGATTTTTGTCTGTTTTTTTGTTTTTTTTTTTAGCTTCCATAGTCTTCTTTTCCAGATTGGTCTATTTCTCCAAGTCTTTTTAGCTCTAATTCTCAAGTAACTAACTAGTAACCTATGTTGAGTTGTACACTCTTCACCTGGGAAAGACTTTGCATATTTAATCCTTTAGCATTCAGATTATTCTGTCAAATATAATGCTTATTTATTCAGTTTTAAATTAATCATGCATTATCTCATAGCATTGGGATTTTGATGATGTAATTGCTTATTTTTAGAATGACATTGCAGCATAGGTGTGAGAAGTCAGATCTGGCATGTTTGAACAATAAACAGATAGAATATTTAGGCTGGATATGGCCAGTTTAAATGCTAAAAGTTTAAGCATCCATCTATCTTGTTGCATGGTGAGGAGGTAGTCAATCTTGCTTATGTGCTTACCAAACTGATAAGTGATTAGGTGGCTGGCTGGCTGGTTTTTTGAAGTTAGTGTTGCAGATCATGAGATCATTTGCATCACAGAGCTACATGTACTTCAACTATACTTCTTTTTTTCTCACCTATACTTTTTCCATCAGCATTTAACAGTAAATTATTTCCCTTTCTGTTTGTCTGTGCCCAGTTCAACTGCTTTCTTTTATCAGCTTAGACTTTTCACCAGTGCTGTCAATTTATATTTTATTATTAGTACTACTGATATACTTTTTCTGTCAGCATTTTTTCATTGTACACGTCTCTGCCAGTTCTTCTTCCACACCTTCTCTCATACACCCCATCCTTCCATGCCATTACACTCCCATATTTGCACTTCACCTAACTTCTTCCCCCATGCGCATCACTATACACAAATAACAACCTAAATATGCACACACTTCATTCCTAACTCCCTTTATGCAACCTCTTCCTCATCAGGCCTTGAACTTCTCAGCTAGTCTTTTCTTTTTTTTCTCCAACCACCTTTTCTCATACATTCTCCTGTTTTATTATTTTTTTTTTCTTTTCTATCTCTTGATGAAGACTGGTACCTGAAACATAAAGACTCCCTTCTTTTTAAGTGTTAAGGTTTTGTTGAAACATATGCCTCCTATTTTGTCTTTAGTGCATACATCTACACAGTTTTATACACACTCCAAGAAAGGAAAAGTTTGTATAAATATTTTATTTTTATAAGTACCTCTATAAATATACCTCTTCTGATGTTTTATCAAATTGTGATAACACTGTTTACTGTAGTACAATATTGTCTTAACAGATGGTGTTACCCTCATACCTGTAACATCAACAAGTGACACCTACAACATGGAGGACTTACAATTATCGTCTGAGGAGCGTAATATTATTTTAAAGTGGTATTTCAAATTTGAAAATGTTGTGTAAGTCCAAAGGCATTGGAGTCATGAGTTTGTGACACAACTTCCAACATGTTAGACAATTTCACAGATTCATGATATGTTCAATGCACATGGTACTGTGTGTGATGTGCATAATGAAAATCCGGCAGAGTTCATACAGCAATAAGTGCTGCGGTGTTGGAACAGTTCACATTTTCACTTCAGAAGTCTACCACACAATGTGCATGTGAAACAGGAGTAAGCAGTACAATCATACATCGCCTTCTTACAAAAGCTAAGTGGAAAGTTTACAACCCAAGATTATTTATATGCAATTAATGAAAACAATCCAGATCAAAAAATCTAGTTTCAACACATGGTAGGTGAGGATGAAGAATTGGTAAGAAATATTGTGTGGTCTGCTGAAGCACAATTTAAGCTAAATAGAATAGTGAACTGACGTGATTGTGCTTAATGGTCGTCAGAAAATCTTCGCATGCAGCTGGACAAAGTAGTCTGGTGTGGAATGTTATCTAGAGGTTTAGTACGACAATTTTTCTTTGAAGGTACTGTTACTGGTCAGGCTTACCTAGACATGCTACACACATCCATCTTACCTGCCATACACAAACTTTATGGAAATGATGAATTATTCTTTCAAAAAGACACCACACTGCCACCAAGATGTGCGAGCTTATACCAATGAGAATTTACAAGTACACTGGCTAGCAAGAAGAGGTGTAGTTGGGTTCCCCTTGCATTCTCCTGACTTAACACCTACATATATATATATATATATATATATATATATATATATATATATATATGTGTATATATTATATTTATGTTATATATAAATATATATATATACATATATGTGTATATATATATACATTAGATAAAACACAAACCCCTTCAGGTAGATGGCCCTGCTCAGTAGGTAGTAACTCTATAAGATGTACCCAGTGCAAGCTATGGACACATAAGAGGTGCAGCAATATCAAAGGCAGATTAACTACAAAGTTAGTCTTTGTATGTGGCAGATGTTCAGGTGCAATAAACACTGTAAACAATCAGGAAACAACTTCTATCTCATTCCAGGGAGAAAAACTAGAGGTAGTTGATAGCTTCCGCTATCTGGGTGACCAAGTTAGTAGTGGGGGTGGGTGCGCTGAAAGTGTAACTGCTAGAATAAGAATAGCCTGGGCCAAGTTTAGAGAGCTCTTACCTCTGCTGGCGACAAAGGGACTCTCACTCAGGGTAAAAGGCAGACTGTATGACGCATGTGTACGAACAGCCATGCTACATGGCAGTGAAACATGGGCTGTGACTGCTGAGGACATGCGTAAGCTCGCAAGGAATGAAGCCAGTATGCTCCGCTGGATGTGTAATGTAAATGTGCATACCCGTCAGAGTGTAAGTATCTTGAGAGAAAAGCTGAACATAAGAAGCGTCAGTAGTGATGTGCAAGAGAGACGACTGCGCTGGTTTGGACATGTGGTGAGAATGAATGAGGATAGCTGCGTGAAAAAGTGCCACTCCCTGACAGTTGAGGGAACCCATGGAAGAGGTAGGCCCAGGAAGACCTGGGCTGAGGTGGTGAGGCAAGACCTTCGAACATTGGGCCTCACCGAGGCGATGACTACTGACCGAGACCTTTGGAAATGTGCTGTGCGTGAGAAGACCCGGCAAGCCAAGTGAGATCGTTGCCAGTGCCCCTGGACTGGCTCCTGTGCGGGTGGCACATAAGATGTACCATCCTGAGCGTGACCGTTGCCAGTACCGCCTGACTGGCCTTGTAGGGTTTTCGAGCGAGTTCGTTGCCAGTGCCCCTGGACTGGCTCTTGTGCGGGTGGCACATAAAAGACACCATTTCGAGCGTGGCCGTTTTCGTGCGGGTGACACGTAAAAGCACCCACTACACTCTCTGAGTGGTTGGCGTTAGGAAGGGCATCCAGCTGTAGAAACTCTGCCAAATTAGATTGGAGCCTGGTGTAGCCATCCGGTTGCACCAGTCCTCAGTCAAATCGTCCAACCCATGCTAGCATGGAAAGCGGACGTTAAACGATGATGATGATACATATATATATATGTATACATGTATATATATATCTGTGGGTGTTTTTTCAAAACACTGGTTTAAAAAGCCACATCAGACGCCATGAACGAGCTAAGGTGTAGGTGCAGGAGGTGGTCAAACTCTGTGTAAGGAGTGGACAACCACTACTATATATACATATATGTATATATATATATATATATACATATATGTATGTATATATATATATGTATGTATATATATATAATATATGTATATATACATATATGTGTATATATATATATATATATATATATATATGTATATATATATATATATATATATATATATATCTTAATATATAAAGCTGAAGATGTGTGTCTGTGTGAAACCTTTTTAAAAGTTTATAGAAATCCACTTTTTCGTAAAAATTTTTACACCAATGGAATTTTTTCGATGTGAACTTTCTAGTGCAGTAATTATATTTTTTAAATTCCGTTTATATTGTGTGATTTAAGGGAGATTTGGCTGCTGTTTCTAGCAACTTTTATATTTCTTCCCTTCTACATGTACCTGCGTAACATAGATACGTAAAAACACAACAACCACACATACGTGATCTGTGACAACAACATACACACATCAATATTATAGATATAAGATTTACTTTGTGTGTGTTCTTTATATAAACACGCGCACGCATTGCTATTTTATAACTGTCTTCCGGTCTCCCTTCCTCTCTTTCTCTCTCTTCATTCCTCCCGTTGTCTATTCCTTTCTCCACCTTTCTCTCCCTCTTCCTCTTCTCTCTCGCTCTCTCAAATGCATACACGCGCACGTACACACAATCATTGTCTACAATATAAACTCACGTTCGTCAATGTTTGGTAAATATACCACAATTTTCACTAGGGTGTTAGGGTTTTAGGGTTAGTGTTAGGTTTAGGGTATTAGGGTCAGGGTTGGATAATCATGCGGGTGTTAATCTGAAATGTTACAGAAATGTGAAAACTACTGACCCTGCCATCTGTAAATATATATACATATATATATATATGTAAGAAACGACCGTGCGAACAAAAAGGAGAAATGGTGACGAATGGAAAACAGGCTCCTTTTTAAACGCGTCGCACAGTCGACACAAAAATATAAAATGATAAATATGTTATAATTCTATAACATAGAGAACTAAGAAATTTGCCAGGAAGGACAAGATAGGAACGCAACCGATAAAGATGAATAATAGTAAGATTTATTGGAGCATTAAATTGTATGTCTGTATGTGAGTGTGAATACGACATAATAAAACATAATGTAAGACAGGCCATCATGTAAACAAGAGTGTGTGCAAGTAATACATGTATGTGAATGCAAGAGATATAGAGTATAGATAAGAGTCAGTAACACGGATAAGAATATACCAGTTCTTAGTTAGGGTACACAGTAGTTAGTGTCTGTATATAAGAGGTTGAGGCGTTAGGCAGAGCTAAGTCACTTGTGATGTTGAGGCTTCGATGCCGGGCCGGATTCTGGATACAGATGTTCTTCGCAGGCTGAGTTCTGGCTGTTAATTCCGTGGTGAGGCGATTCACACTAACAGGGTTGAGAAGAGAAGCTGCGGTTGCTGTTTGGTTAGCTGTTGGTAGCTTGTGTACGTAGAGTCGTGTTGCTGCTGGCGACGATGCTGGTAGTACGTAGTTGAAGTGGTTGTTGATGTCGTCGCTGGAAAACTGACTGCTGCTCTGTGTGGTCTACGACCAGATCTGAGCCGCGACGAATTGCCACGGAAAATTTAGGCTATTTATAGATACAGATAGGCTCCAGAGAGCATTAGAAAAAACACTCTATCACGTGACCTTATTAGTGGCTACGGTTGGTCGATTTGCGTCCTGGCGGCAAATGGAGTGGAGACAAATGCCGCGTAAATAAAAGTCAGTTAGGTGATGACACAGCAGGCGGGAAAGAGTTGTTCTCTGCTACGCTCGCATTTGTAATATATAACCGTGAGAGAGGTGGTTTCACTACATATATATATATATCTTAATATATAAAGCTGAAATTGTGTGTCTGTGTGAAGCCTTTTTAAAAGTTTATAGAAATCCACATTTTCCACTTTTTCGTAAAATTTTTTATATCAATGGAATTTTCTCGATCTGAACTTTCCAGTGCAGTAATTAGATTTTTTTAAATTCCGTTTACTTTGTGTGATTTAAGGGAGATTTGGCTGTTGTTTCTAGCAACTTTTATATCTTCCCTTCTACCTGGAACAGCGTTCTTACACACGCCCTCAACAGAGAGAGAAAGTGATACATACGTCATAGATTAAACTTTCTTCTCAGTATTCTTTACCTATTTTTCATAACATTGATACGTAAAAACACACACAACCACACATACGTAATCTGTGACAACAACATACACATTGCTCCCGTTCTCTATCTCCCCCTCTTCCTCTCTCGCTCTCTCAAACGCATACACGTGCAAGTAAACACAATCATTCACGTTCGTCAATGTGGCATAACTACAGAATTGTACCCACCAACTTTGGAAGGTTATAACTTTCAGAAAAATGAATATTTGTTTATGAAATTTTCTATGCATATATTATTTATTATGTAGATTCCAAATATATAAAAAAATTTCGGTGAAAGTGTTTTGGGAGGGGGTGGGGGACAATTTTCGGAAATTCCTCTTAACTTCCAGGAAAATGAATATTTTTTCGTGAAATTTTCTACAAATATACCTTGATGTATGAACATTTTGGGCATGTAGGAATTTTGAAGGAAACAACTGCAGGTTAATTTTGAGAAGTGTTCCCCACTCGGTGGTGTTTCGGAGCAAGTCGTCCATATTTGTTTCATTTTTCTCTATTATGTGCATAAGTGCATCCATAGATTTCTAATGAAGTAATAGGCAGTGAAGAGAAGCCGTCATAAGAAAACTTTTAACTATCTCTATCCCTTTCTCCCCCTCTCTCTACCTCTTCCTCTCTCGCTCTCTCAAACACATACACGTGCAAGTACACAATCATTCAGTAAAATATAACTCATGTTCGTCAATGTTTTGTAAATATACCACGATTTTCACTAGGGTGTTAGGGTAAGGGTTTTAGGGTCAGGGTTAGGGTTTAGAGTTAATGTTAGGGTTAGTGTTAAGATTAGGTTTAAGATTAGGGTTGGGTAATCGTGCGGGTGTTAATCTGAAAAATTACAGATATGTGAAAAGTACCGACCCTGCCATCTGTTATAACTTTTGTTGTTCTGTTTAATATATACATAGATTATGCCTCCAAAGAAGAGAGTTTGCTGGGGAAAGAAAGCAACCGGTTTAAAATGACAGCAACAGACTGCAGCAATTCACCACATTCCAGAAGCTACTTTGAACATAATGCAAAATGATGCATCAACACCTTCTGCCCAATCTGATAGAATTCTGGCAAAACTGTGTAGCAACAGATCACCAGCAATTGCTTCATCACAAATTGCCGTCCTAGCCCCTGCGAAAAGGGATTACCCTGCTATGTATAATCAGGGCAGTGCAAAAAGTTGTTTTGCACAAGCATTTCTATAGCCAATTAGACGGATGAAATTTACATACGCTTAATAATGTTACGCAAAACAGCCTTCAGACTTTCCCTATTAATTTCATCGTCTTTTGAATTATGAACATATTTACATCATAAGGGTTTTTTCGTTGTAAGGCTTTCTTTTTTAGTTGATTTTCACCTAGCAAGATTTGGCGTAATAAGTCACACCCGGACAAGGTCAGGTTATACTGCTAGTATATATATATATATATATATATATATATATATATATATACATACATATATATATACATATATATATATATATATACATGTATATATATATACACACATATGTATATACACACACACACACACACACACACACACATATATATATATATACACACACATATGTATACGGTTGGACACTCTCTGAGTGGTTGGCGTTAGGAAGGGCATCCAGCTGTAGAAACTCTGCCAAATTAGATTGGAGCCTGGTGTTGAGATCCGGTTTCACCAGTCCTCAGTCAAATCGTCCAACCCATGCTAGCATTGAAAGTGGATGTTAAACGATGATGATGATACACATGTATATATATATGTATATATACACACATGTATTTATATATATATATATACATATATATGTTTGTATATATATATATATATATATATATATACACACACACACATGTATATATATATATATACATATGTATATATACATATATATATATATATATATATATATATATATATATATATATATATATATATATCATCATCGTTTAACGTCCGCTTTCCATGCTAGCATGGGTTGGACGATTTGACTGAAGACTGGCAAGCCAGAAGGCTGTATCAGGCTCCAATCTGATCTGGCAGAGTTTCTACAGCTGGATGCCCTTCCTAATGCCAACCACTCTGAGAGTGTAGTGGGTGCTTTTACGTGC
The DNA here is from genome assembly GCF_046866305.1 of Octopus bimaculoides. NCBI lineage: Eukaryota > Metazoa > Mollusca > Cephalopoda > Octopoda > Octopodidae > Octopus > Octopus bimaculoides. The sequence goes on along the minus strand of NC_142944.1, from coordinate 28,478,332 downwards.
CAGTCACACGGTACCGGCAACGCCCTGCTCAAAAAGGTGTTTTTTACGTGCCACCTGCATGGGAGCCAGTCTAGCCACACTGGCAATGACCTCACTTGAATGATTTTCGAACGTGCCACTAGCATAAGTGCTAGAAGGCAACGCTGGTAACGATTACGCTCTAGTGGTGCTATTTACAGGGCACTAGCACAGAAGCCAGGCAGCTGCTCTGGCAATGAACACGCTCGACAGTGCTGTTAGTGCTCCACTGGCGTGGTGACCAGTCATCGAGTATGGTTTAATTACGATTTCCCTTGCCCCAACAGGTCTTTGCAAGCAGAGTTTAGTGTCCAATGAAGGAGAGGTTGGCATGGTTGCCAGTCGTCGGATTCGGTTCGATCTTGATTTTAGATTTCAAATTTCAAATTCCAAATTCACTTGCCTCAACAGTTCTTCGCAAGCAGGGTTTTTAGTGTCCAATGAAGTAAAGATACGGATTAGTGAGATGGCTACACTTCTGGCAGAGATCACAGATTATGCTCTCACTTGCCTTGCCCGGTCTTCTCACACACTCCATATTTCCAAAGGTCTCGGTCAGAAGTCATTGCCTTGGTGAGGCCTAAAGTTCGAAGGTCGTGCTTCACCACCTCATCCCAGGATTTCCTGAGTCTACCTCTTCCACAGGTTCCCTCAACTGCTAGGGTATGGCACTTTTTCACACAGCTATCGTCATCCATTCTTGCCACATGTCCATACCAGCGCAATCGTCTCTCTTGCATACCACAACTGATGCTCCTTAGGTCTAACATTTCTCTCAAGGTACTCACACTCTGTCGAGTATGCACACTGACATTACACATCCATCGGAGCATACTGGCTTCGTATGTATATATATATGTACATATATGTATATATGTACATATATGTATATATGTACATATATGTATATATGTACATATATGTATATATGTATATACATATATGTATTTGAAGAAAAGCAACAAAAATTCAATAGGTTATAGCAGTACGTATGTTTCATACAAACTTCATTTATTTATGTAGTGAGAACACTACATAAGATGTGCAATGAAAATGTACTCCTCAGCTGCATAATGGAATTTCATTTTAGAAAGTCATATTGTAGATGTGTGCCATTGGTTTTCATTTTCATCTTATTATCATAGTGGTAGGCAATCCATCGTACTCTTCTGATAAAATCATTTGTTCTGTGAATAAGTAGCCACATATACATTTCGTTGCTGTGTAAGGGGATGTCCTTCTGAGAGAATTCTATGTTAACCTTTTCCATTTTGTTGAAAATTAAGTACCAGAAAAAAATATATACTCCCAAATGGTGAGTAAGTTCAGAATAATAATATAGATTTAATCAAAAGATTAAATGTGGTACTTAAAATGTTTGAGACACCAGAATTTGGTAGGGTAAAACCAAAAACAAAATCAAGAGATTTGGTGAATAAAATTTGAAGAAAAGCAATATGCATAGACGAGGAATTCAGCTGCTGCGGAAAGGTGTTTGCTAGTTACATCGGGCTCAGAATCCACCAAGGGAAGGTATGTCAGAAGAAAGTAATTCAACAGCGCGGGTTGATGAACCGTAAGACGTGTGGCCAGAACCTCCGGGAAAATAACCATAGCGAGGGACATTCCACAGTTGAATTAGAACAGTCACAAACAGTGATAGGCGTGAAGAAGACAAAGATTAAGTGGCTGAAAGCAAATGACGCAGCAAGTTATAAAAAATTCGACAACGAGGTATCAAGAATGACCACCAAATTCAAAGGCGACGACGAACAAAAGCTCGAGAACCTGGCTTATACAATCTACCAGGAAGGAGAGAAAAGATTTGGACTGGAAACAACAGGAAAGGTAGAATTACCGGCAAAGAGCGGACCATCGAGGAGAGAAAGACGGATTGCAAAGATTCGAGAAGAGAAGAAAAAACTCAGAACCAGATGGAGGGATGCAAAGGAGGAGGAAAGCGAAGGGCTAAAGCAGCTATATGAAGAGATAAAAAAGAGGCATCGAGAACTATTGAGAAAAGAAAGAAGGAAGAACAGAAGAAAGGAGAGAGAAAAGAACTATCGTAGATTTGTGAACAATCCCTATCAATATGCGAAACATTTATTTACTGAAAGTAAAAGCGGAAAATTGGATTGCATGAAAGAAGAGCTCGAACAACATCTTAAAGAGACGTACAGCGACTCTGACAGAAATAAAGTACTCCCAGAAATGCACGGACTGAAGAAACCACCTGAACCAAGGGTATTTTTCGATTTGAGTGACATCAAACAGAAAGAAATAGAGGAGTTCATAAAAAAAGCAAGAGCAAAAAGTTCACCAGGGAACGACGGTGTGAGCTACAAGGTTTACAAGTATTGCCCGAAATTGCGTTTACAGTTATTTGCATTGATAAGAGAAATGTAGAAGAAGAAACACGTAGCGGAGCGATGGTGTATAGCTGAAGGTATCTATTTACCTAAAGAGAAAGATGCAAAAACACTAGGACAATTTAGACCAATTTCACTATTAAATACTGATGGGAAAATCATGTTTGGAATCATTGCTAGACGAATCATAAGATTCGTACAGCATAACGGGTACGTTAATGAAGCAATCCAAAAAGCAGGAATCCCTGGGTGCATAGAACACGCATTTGCCATCTGGGAAGCTATCACCTGTGCAAAACAACTGAAGAAAAACCTGCACATTGTTTGGCTAGATCTTGCCAATGCATATGGATCTGTTCCACACGCGGTAATTAGAGCAGCGATGGACTTCTTTTGGATTCCAAAAGATGTTCAACGAATGCTCATGTCCTACTACGACAACATGAGGATGAGATTTACAGCAGGAGAGTTCACAACGGAGTGGCAACGGCTAGAAGTAGGTATTGCAGCCGGATGCACGATATCAGTCATCTTATTCGTGCTAGTCATGGAGATGTTACTAAGGTCAACAAACTGTGAGAAAGCTGCTATAAAGACACCATTAAGGGCTTTTATGGACGACATCACTCTACTATCGGAAAGTAGAGAAGCAGCAGAGGGAACGTTAGAGCGGTTGGATGAACTAATAGGATGGGCAAGAATGAAATTCAAAGCCAAAAAATCTCGAAGCGTGGCTTTCGTGAAAGGAGTGCAAGAAGAAGTGAAATTCAGGATAGGAGGTGAAGACATACCAACGGTGAAAGAACAACCAGTAAAGAGTCTCGGCAGATGGTATAGAGACTTATTAAATGATAAGAAGCAAGGGAAAGAGACACACGAGTTAGTAGAACAAGGATTGAAGGCAATTGACAGAACAACACTGCCGGGAAAATTCAAATGTTGGATACTGCAATTTGGACTGTACCCAAGGATAATGTGGCCATTGCAAATGTACGAAATAGCCTTGAGTAGAGTAGAAAGGATAGAACAAAGATGCAGTGTGTTTATCAGAAAATGGCTTGGTCTGCCGAAACCACTCAATACAACTGCACTATATGGAAAACCCGTGCTGCAACTTCCAATAGCATCGATCACCGAAGAATATAAAGCAGGAAAGGCGAGGACAGTAATGATGCTAAGGTATTCAAAAGATCAGAGCATCCGAGAAAACCCTCCAAAGGTACGAACAGGGAGGAAATGGAATGCGGAAGAGGCAGTAAACAGGGTGATCGGAATACTAAAACATGCCGATATAGTTGGAGCAACGCAAGAAGCAAGAGCCAGCCTAGGGACGAGCAGTTTCAGGCCATTTTGCAAGAGCAGTGTAAAAGAGATGAAAGAGGCAGTGGTACACAAAGTGAGAAAGGAGGAAGAAGAAAAGCGTGCAATGCAGTCAACAGGGGCAGTGCCTGAGATGGGAGGAAAACATGGTCAGTCGCAGAATCTCATGGAAGGAACTTTGGGCTTGGGAACAAGCAAGAACAGCCTTCCTGATCAAGTCTACCTTCGACGTTCTACCCTCACTGGCGAACTTAGTTCGATGGAACATAAAAACAACCGATGAATGTGGATGCGGGGAGAAAGCGACGGTGAGACACGTTCTGTCAAGCTGCAGACTAGCACTGGAAAGGTATGCATGGCGCCATAATCAAGTCCTTGGCGTCATAAGTGCAGCACTCAAGGAGAAGATCGAGGGATACAACAGAGGAGAGTACCCCAAAGTGGAAAAGCGCAGGAAAATATACTTCCAGAAGGAGGGAAAAGGACATAAGATCAGGCCTCCAAATAAAATATGAGATAGACGAAAGATGGAAGGGATACTGGGAGCTGGCCACGGATTTGGGAAGTCTAGCAATTTTTCCACTTATAAAAACAACAAAAAGACCAGACTTAGTCATATGGAACACAGAACAGAGAATAGGAATCTTGCTAGAACTGACAGTACCATGGGAAGAAAACATCGACAATGCAGAGAAACGAAAGGAGAAGAGATATGAAAAACTAATCGAAGAGTGCAGAGAACAGGGATGGACTGTCGAGTACTACCATCTGGCAGTGGGGGCTAGAGGCTTCATTGAAAGAAAAATGACAACGCTATTCAAGAGAAGATTTGCGTTATCAAACTCGGAACTGAGAAAACTGATAGGGAGGATACAGGAGGCGGTCAAAAAAGCCAGCTTCTATATATGGCTGAAGCGGGAAGACCGAATATGGCTTAAAAGTCATAACATGTCTAGGTGAGACAGGCTGACACTGAAGTGGCTTCGCGCCCTCCATTGTCAGTTAAAGTTCAGACAGTGTCATGTGACAACTTGCTGGGGCTACTTGCTGGAGCCTAGCAGCGGGAAGTTTAGACAGTGTCATGTGACAACTTGCTGGTGCTGCCTACTGGACCCTAGCAGCGGGAAATTTAGACAGTGTCACGTGACAACTAGCTGGGGCTGCCTGCTGGAGCCTAGCAGCAGATATAAAAAGGGGAACTTGACATGACGATCAGTCGGACACTGACACTCGTTGATGCTGCATCGAAGAGGCCAGGGAATAGAAGAAAGAAGACATGCACCCAACACCAGAGCTGAAGACACCTCCGAAAGGAGGGGCCCCGCCACGTCAAAACGGTAGAGGAATAGGGGCCGAAACCGGACGTGGTTCCTCCTGATGATGTCTTGAGCTAACTGGATCCTAATCCACCAAGGGAAGGTATGTCAGAAGAAAGTAATTCAGCAACGCGGGTTGATGAACCATAAGACGTGTGGCCAGAACCTCCGGGAAAATAACCATAGCGAGGGACATTCCACAGTTGAATTAGAACAGTCACAAACAGTGAAAGAAGACATGCACCCAACACCAGAGCTGTAGAGGAGTAGGGGCCGAAACCGGACGTGGTTCCTCCTGATGATGTCTTGAGTTAACTGGATCCTATAAAGGAGCTATTGTGGTAGCAGACCACGAAACATGGTTGAAATTCCTCCTATAACGATGATGATGATGATTTTATATATATATATATATATATATGCATATATATATGCATATATATATATATATATGCATATATATATATGCATATATATATATATATATATATATATATATATATATATATATATATATATATATATACATATATATATATGCATATATATATATATATATATATACATATATATATATGCATATATATATATATATATATATACATATATATATATGCATATATATGTATATGTATATATATGCATATATATATATGTATATATATATGCATATATATGTATATGTATATATATGCATATATATATATGTATATATATGTACATATATATATATATATATATATATATATATATATATATATATATATATATATATATATATATATATATATATAACCAATGTTAAATCTCTGAACGAGGTATTAACAATAACTGCACGACAAGGTGAAGTATATTTGCCACTTAAATGTTCAGAGATTTAACATTGCTTGTTTTCACTTTTTCGAGATCAGTGAATATTTCACTGGAAAAAGGATATATGTATTTACATCAGGACATTTTTCGCTTCGAAGGTCGGCGATTGTCGTACGCTGAGGACGGGTAAATACCCAGAAACTCGAGTCCGTACGTATCGCAGATCAAGATGGGAAGGATGGCTTCCCTTTGCAAATACAGATAGGACACAGATGTGTGTCAATAGCCAGCTGGAGGAGATGTTCTCCTGGGGCTAAAAGCAACAGTAACATTCACCCTATATATTTATATGTATATATATATATATTTATATGTATATATATATATGTATATATATTTATATGTATATGTATATATATACATATTTATATTTATATATATATATATATATACATATACATATAAATATATATATATACATATATATATACATATAAATATATATATATATATATACATATATGTATATATATATATATATATATATATATATATATATATATATATATATATATATATATAATGATAATATTAGGGACAAAATCCAAAATTACAGGTAAAAACTCAATTAAAATCAATTTATAAAAAATTAAAATTAAATTGAGCTTTACAGATTAAAATATATATAAATATATAGTTTTAGAGAAAAGAACCAAGGTTCATGAACTCATCAATGAAAATCCACTGGCACATATAGAAAAATTAATAATTAAAAGCACAATAAATGAGTATAATATAATACAAAGTAAATACCATAAGATAAAGATAATAAAATGACTACATGTGTTTCATAACTAATTTTCAAATAGAAAGGAAATTTAAATCGATTAAAATCAATTAAAATTATCGAAAATAAATTCTATTCAAAAATACAGCTAATCGTCAGGTCGTAAATAGAACAATAATTATAATAAATAAATATATATATCAACCAACAATAAGTACGAAATGAATTTATATAAAATACTTATTTTATAAAGATAGAAAAATTATTAAAAATATCAAAATAATAAACATTCCATAATCATCCCTACATCCATTATAATATATGCTAACATGTATATTATATACAAAAACCAGCTTACATAAATTATTATCGTTTTATATACAATTTAAACGAAGTTTAAGGTAAAATAATAATAAAGATAATATTAGTACATATTTAACCGGTGTAATAGTTAAAGCTAGACTATTTAAAACTAAAAACGTTTATTTAATTATCATTAAAAATCAATTCAATAATAGAAAAATACAAGAATACTTATTTCTACAAACGTAGAAATAAAAATAAAAAAATGAATGAAAAAATTAAGAATGAAAAAAATTATTAAGAATAAAAGATTAAACTTTATAAATTTTTGAATAGAATTTATTTTCGATAATTTTAATTGATTTTAATCGATTTAAATTTATATGTGATAGTGGATTTTCATCGATGAGTTAATGAAACTTGGTTCTTTTCCCTAAAACTATATATTTATATATATATGTGGTGGGGGGAGCAAGCGAAAGCGAAATCATGATGGCACCTGTACCAGTAGATCACTAAGGGTGCTGTCCGAGTGGGATCGTTGCCAGAGCACCAGCCGTCTGGCTTCCGTGCCGGTGGCATGTAAATAGTATCATTTGAGCGTGATCGTTACCAACGTCACCTTCCTGGCACGTGAAAAGACATTTGATAAGTTCGTTGCCAGTACCACTGAACTGGCTTCTGTGCAGGTGGCACGTAAAATACACCATTTCGAACATGGCCGTTGCCAGTACCTCCTGACTGGCCTTCATGCCGGTGACACATGAAAGCACCCACTACACTCTCTGAGTGGTTGGCGTTAGGAAGGGCATCCAGCTGCAGAAACTCTGCCAAATCAGATTGGAGCCTGGTGTAGCTATCTGGTTCACCAGTCCTCAGTCAAATCGTCCAACCCATGCTAGCATGGAAGGCAGACATTAAACGATGATGATGATGATGATGATGATGATGATGATGATATATATATATATATATACATACATACATACCGGTAGTTCCTATCTTCTCCACCAGTACCAGAAGTTCCTATCTTCTCCACCAGTACCGGAAGTTCTTGACTGTCTCCCATGAACACTTCTAAAGGTTTCACACCATTCCCCCCTCCCGCAACTTAGTGTTTATCCCCTATGTAAGGTAGCGATCATATGGTGCAAAATACAATAGTGTAGTAGATGCAGACTGAAATGAATGCTACTGATTGTTTATGAATTCTGCAAACTGCAAGCTTTCCTTTCAGGTACATGATGCTGCTGTTCCCCATCCCAGGGTCTCACGGGCCCATACCACCCACACTCCTTGTTGGCACTCTCACTGTCGGCTCACTGAAAGGTAGGTCTGGTGAGATTGTTGAGATGCTTGAAGAGAGATATGTCGATATCTGCTGCCTCCAAGAACTAAGGTAGAGAGGTTTCGCTAGGTTCCTCACAGGCAAAGAACACAGGTACAAGATTTTCTGGGCAGGGAACACAGACGGGGTTGGGGGCCTGGGAATACTTCTAGCAGAGAAATGGGTGGATAAAGTAATCGAGGTAGTTAGAGCATGCGATAGAATACTTAGGATTAGATTAGTCCTACACCATGGGTTAGCAACCATTATCTCGGCCTATGCCCCTCAGCCCATGCTACCCGACGGACAGAAAGACCGATTTTATGACACCCTCCTGCAGACTACCTCGTCAACAAATGACAGGGACCTTCTCTTTGTGGCTGGTGACTTCAATGGTCATGTTGAACAACATTCAGAGGGCTTCTATGGTGTACATGGAGGCTATGGTTTTGGTTCCCGCAATGAGGAGGGAACCAGGCTGCTGGAGTTCTGTGATGCAAATGACCTTATGGTCTGCAATACTAACTTGAGGAAACCTGCCAGTCACCTAGTCACCTACCGTTCTGGCAGACACACTAGCCAAAGTGACTACATCCTCGCCAGGAAAAGGGAAAGATGGCTGCTTATAAATGCCAAAACCTTCCCAGGTGAAGAATGTATCCCATAACATAGACTAGTAGTTAGTGACTTCAGGATCAGGGCTAAGTGATTGCCCAGAAGACGACAAGCATGGAGGAGAAGGGTCTGGAAGCTCAAAGATCCTGCGAATGGACAGAGATGTAGAGACTTATTACTCGAAGCATTTGATGAAATAGAAGGGGATGTAGCATCACATGATATGGAAGACAACTGGAGGTTTCTATGGGACAACCTGCTGAGGGCCACTGACCAGATCTGTTGATGGTGCAAAGTCCCCTCTTGACCCAAAATAACGTGGTGGTAGAACAAGGAGGTAGACAGGGCTGTTAGACAAAAGAAACAGGCTTGGAAGGACTGGAAGAATGGAGGTAGCAGGGAATTGTATCAGACTGCCAGAAGGGAAGCTAGGCGATAGGTTTATTTAGCCAGAGGGGAAGCAGATAAGAAAAAGTTTGCCAATGTTCTACGCCATGAGGACCAAAGACTTGAGGTATTTCTTGTTGCAAGACAGTGTGTGAGAAAGAATCATGATATCGTGGGAGAGAAATATGTTCGCATGGATGATGGTACGCTTGCACTAAACGAGGCTGCAAAGAAGGAGGTTTGGAGACGCCACTATGAAAGATTGCTCAATAAAGCGAATGAATGGGAGAAAGAGAGTCGGGTAGAGGTAGGGGTCCACCAAGGTTCTGTCCTCAGCTCCCTCCTATTTATCATAGTCCTCCAGGCGATAACAGAGGAATTCAAGACAGGATGCCCCTGGGTGCTCCTCTATGCTGATGACCTTGCACTAATTGCTGAGTCACTATCAGAACTAGAGGAGAAGTTTCAGGTGTGGAAGCAGGGACTAGAATCGAAGGGCCTTAGAATCAACCTAGCTAAAACCAAAGTCCTAATAAGTAGGAAGGTAGAAAAAACACAGACCCCTTCAGGTAGATGGCCCTGCTCGATCTGTAGAAATGGCGTAGGTAGAAACTCTTTAAGATGCACCCAGTGCAAGCTATGGACACATAAGAGGTGCAGCAATATCAAAGGAAGGTCAACTAGGAAGTTAGTTTTTGTATGTAGCAGATGTTCAAGAGCAATAAACACTGTAGATGTGCAGAAAACAACTTCTGCCACATTCCAGGGAGAAAAACTAGACGTAGTTGATAGATTCTGCTCTCTAGGTGACCAAGTTAGTAGTGGGGAAGGGTGCGCTGAAAGTGTAGCTGCTAGAATAAGAATAGCCTGGGCAAAGTTCAGAGAGCTCTTACCTCTGCTGGTGACAAAGGGTCTTTCTCTCAGAGTAAAAGGCAGACTGTATGACGAACAGCCATGCTTCATGGCAGTGAAACATGGGCCGTGACTGCTGAGGACATGCGTAGGCTCGCAAGGAATGAAGCCAGTATGCTCCGATGGATGTGTAATGTCAGTGTGCATACTAGACAGAGTGTAAGTACCTTGAGAGAAAAGTTGAACCTAAGAAGCATCAGTTGTGGTGTGCAAGAGAGACGATTGCGCTGATATGGTCATGTGGTGAGAATGGATGAGGATAGCTGTGTGAAAAAGTGCCACACCCAAACACTTGAGAGAACCTGTGAAAGAGGTAGACCCAGGAAGACCTGGGATGAGGTGGTGAGGCAAGACCTTTGAACATTGGGCCTCATCGAGGTGATGACTTCTGACTGAGACATTTGGAAATATGCTGTAAGTGGGAAGACCCAGCAAGCCAAGTGAGACCTAAATCCAAGGCCTCTGGCAGGGGTATAGACAGTCCACTTATGCTTACCTTCCTTCATTGGACACAAAACTCCGCTTGTGAAGACCTGTTGAGGCAAGTGAAATTGAAATCAAACTAAATTCGACGACTGGCACCCATACCAACATCGTGTCCTTCATTGGACACGAAACTCAGCTTGCAAAGACCTGTTGGGCCAAGCGAAATCGTGATGGCACCTGTGACCAGCATCGCGTTCCTGTCATTTGTGCCGGTGGCACATAAAAGCACCCACTACACTCACAGAGTGGTTGGCATTAGGAAGGGCATCCAGGTGTAGAAACTCTGCCAAATGAGATTGGAGCCTGGTGTAGCCATCTGGTTCACCAGTCCTCAGTCAAATCGTCCAACCCATGTTAGCATGGGAAGCGGACGTTAAATGATGATGATATATATACATACATATATATATATATATATATATATATATATATATATATATATATATACATATGTATATATATATATATATATATATATATATATATATACATATGTATATATATATATATATATATATATATATATATATATATATACATATGTATATATATATATATATATATATATATATATATATATATATATATATATATATATACACATATATGTATATATATATATATATATGTATATATGTCATCATTATCATCATCATTTAACGTCCGCTTCTGTATATATATATATATATATATAACACCAAGTGACCGTTAGAAGTAAGAACGTTTGTTTACAAGCGTTCTTACTTCTAACGGTCACTTACTTGGCCAAGTAACATCTTAGCTCGTAAGTTACCTCATCATTTCGCATTTGTCTTGCTTTTATATGTTGATTCCCTGAAGATGAATATATGTGGAATTCCAGCAGATCTTACTTCTTTGGAGGATAGTACGCATATATTTTGAAACATGTGTAGGAATTAAAGAACTTTTATTTATATGCGTTTTGCTCCATTTATTGTTATTATTCATATCTTCTCAAAATGCATCATTTCAACTTGGTATCTCTACCTATAAAACGGCTGTGATATCCTGGTTTTTTGTGTAATTTTTGCTACCTATGGTAACTATTAACATATTTACATTGTCAAATTTTTTTTTTTAAACTGAGATAATATTAATATATACATAAACTAATATATGTATATATCTATTCTTATCACATCCTCTCTCTCTCTCTATCTATCTGTCTATCTCGTACTCTGTACGCATACTCTATTCCTGTACATTCACTCTACTTCCTATTCTCCTTCCCCTCTTTTCTTTCTTTCTATTAGTATTTCTCTATACTCTAAGATAACCTCTTTCTCAAATTCCGTGCACCATGGATACCAGCAGACAAAGCTTTATACAGCGCCAAATTGAAGCTAAGAAGAAGAAGAAGATGCACCAAAACTGGCAATTAGAGGAAATTCGCCTTCTTGTACAAGCATGGAGCCTGGCCAAAGGATCACCAGCAAATGATCTAATAGCCGAAACCTTGGATAGGTATAATTTCCACAGATCAATGGCTCAAATTGATCGGAAGAAACAGGAGCTCATTCGCTCCTACGAACACATAAAACCACACCTTGACCTCCTAGAAAGCATTATGAGAGACACAGACTCTAAAAAGGACAATGAAGACCCTGCACACTGTGCTCAGGCTCAGGAGGGCCAAACGGATGACCGAAACAAGGCAAATGCCACTAGTACTGTAGCCACTGCTGAAGGCTGCAATGGCCATGATGAATGCAGCCAACGCAGCACCACACCAAACGACAGAGACAGGAGAACAGACAAGGAGACGGTGAACACAAACAGGCTGCAAGCCCAAGCACGTCATGCAAAGAAAAAGAAACAGATTATCTGTAAATTCTACCTAAATGGTACCTGTTGGCATGGGGAAAAGGGACGAAACTGCAAATTTACCCATCCCAAACACCACCAGCTAAACAAGGTAGATAACCACTCACAACAAAATAAGCGGGAGCGCAGAAAAGGGAGACCAAAAAGCTTAAACCTGCATACCCATAATCCACCAAGAACCAACAGGACTCACAATGAGAGAAATCAATATATTCCTTCTGCTCTCAACAAAAGACTGTATGCAGAGGCTGTAAGAACTGCAGTAGCTGAACAACAAGCTTTTTTAAGCATGGCCCAGAAAATGGTACAACAGTTAACGTGGATGCAGAGGGTACAGAGTCAACACCACACAAACCATTGTCCAAGACCACCACAGATGATGGATCAGTAATGGCCACCACTAACACCAGGAACCCCTGCACAGATATCACACCCATATTCCTACTGAATATCCGGGGCCTATTACGAACAGGCGGCAAAGACAAGTTTTTATACCTGAAAGACCTAGTTACATGCAATCAAGCAATATGCATGGTGCTTACCGAAACGCATCTAACATCTAATATAGCAGATGCGGAGATAAACATACCAGAGTATGCTGTACTCCGAACAGACAGAAGGGATAGAAGTCATGGGGGAGTTGCAATGAACGTCCAAGAAGATGTCACAGCCCTACTACGTCTGTGATACT
>NC_142944.1:28412643-28460143 GCF_046866305.1 Octopus bimaculoides | reverse complement strand
TAAGTCAATAGTACAACATTTATAATTTTATTTAAACTAAAGTTTCGTTTAGATAAGTTTTGCATTTCTTTTCAATAATTTTGTTAAATGGTTTTCCCTTTATTTAATAGTGATATAATTGCTTTTTTATATATTAATTTGTATAAATTAATTTTTGTTAGTTTATATTTTACGTTTATAAATTTAGTTTAACCTAAAACTCTGTTTAAATTATATTTTAAATGAAAGATTCATTTAGATAAGATTTGCATATAATATGTTTGTTAGTCTATATTGTTTCTTAGTCTTATTCTTTTGAATCTATAATTACTTAGATTTTTACGTTCAATAAAATGTTTACAATATAGTTGTTTTATTATGATTTAAGTTATATAAAGTTTAATCTTTCATTCATGTTTTTATATCTCTTTATTCTATCCTTTTTCTTTACATAATATCTTCTTGAGACTTCTCTCTAATAAACATTTTAATTCTGAGTTTAACGTCCAATAATTTTTAGTTTAAAGTATAGCATCGTTGAGATAAGTATTACTTCTATCTTTATTAATTTAACCTAATACTTTGTTTAAATTGTATTTTAAACGAACGATATGTTAAGATTAGTTTTGCATATAATATTTCTGTTAGTTTATATTATAATAAATGTAAAGTTAATTATGGCACGTTTTAATTTATAATTTTTGATACCTTGAATAATATTTTTCTATCTTAATATAATAAGTATTTTCATATACATTCATTTGTTATTTATTGTTGGTTGATATATACATTGCCAGACTTTTTTTTCTGGGAGCAAATAAAGGATCAGTGTGCAAGAATCACCTGAAAACCATTAATGAGTTATAAGACACAATCATAGCCTTCACATGGTCCATACCGTGTCAGACTCTCTAAGATGTATTTCAATACATGTGTAGAAGAGTCAACTTATGCATTGAAAATGAAGGACAACACTTTCAACACCTCTTATAAAGATTTTTAAAGTCTGGTAAAATCTAATGTATTCTTTTGCAGTCTTATATCGTCTCATAAATATTTATTTTGCAACAAAATACTTACTGCAGAGAGACTTTTTGAATACCCTGCATATACACATGCATAAAGCAATGAGTATACATACACAAATGTGCTCCACTAAATTTGTTTCCTCATAACTTCCCGGAAAATAGATATCTTTCAATGAAATTTTCTACAAATATCCTTGATCGTATAGCTTCTGATTATATCTGAATTTGTTGTGAAAACAATGTATTCAGGCGAGTAGGGAGAGGAGATTCAGAAAATTCACACAGATCAGCTTTGTTTCCTCATAACTTTCAGAGAAATGGGTATTTTTAAATGATGATTTTGACAGATATCTTTCAAAATGGGTAGATTATGATTATATCAGGATTTAATAATGGAAATAAAAATCAATCAGATTACATACATAAAGACACACATATTTGTTCTGAATAATTTATAATCATAACAAATTTCAATATAATCCAAATTTACACCATAGTTTCACTTTCAAAAGCATATTTCTAGAGAATTTCATTAAAATTTATCCATGTTTCTCAAAGTTATGAGGAAACAAATTTTCTAATTCTACTATAGATTCAATTATTAGAACAAGGTCATCAGTATAGAGGAGCTCTCATAGGCAAGCAGTTTTAAATTTCTCTGTTATGGACATGTAAGTATACTAGAGAATGATACCAGAGAACGGTTAATGTTAGGAAGGGCATCCAGCCATAAAAACCATACTGAAGACAATAGACTTTGGCACAGATTTGCCAGCCCCTGTCGACCAGAGAAGGAGGATAATAAATGATGATATACATTATATGATATATGTATATATCTCTATATATATAGTTGGAATTTACAAAAAAAAACCAAAAGATAAAGACAGGTGTATAAACAACAAACAGGTGTATTAGTTTAACACTCAGGAAGGGGAGAAAGTCTTTCATGTTTTGAGCCTACACTCTTCAATAGAAAAGAACATGAGAAAATAAACAGAGAGAATAAAAAAAAGCTTCAGTGGCTAGCGGTCAATCATATATATATATATATATATATATATATATATATCATCATTTAACATCCACTTTCCATGCTAGCATGGGTTGGACGATTTGACTAGGGACTGGCGAAGCGGATGGCTACACCAGACTCCAATCTGATTTGGCAGAGTTTCTATAGCTGGATACCCTTCCTAACGCCAACCACTCCGAGAGTGTAGTGGGTGCTTTTTATGTGCCACCGGCATGAGGGCCAGTCCGGCATGAGGGCCAGTCCGGCAGTACTGGCAACGGCCACGCTGAAATAGTGTTTTTTATGTGCCACCTGCACAGGAGTCAGTCCAATGTTTTGTTCACATGCCACTGGCACAAGTGCCAGTAAGGCAAAGCTGGAAACGATCGCGCTCAAATGGTGCTTTTTACATGCCATGAGAGCGAGACCACTGCTCTGGCAGTGATCCTGCTTGGATGGTGCTGTTAGCACTCCACTGGCACAGGTGCCAGTCATCAAATTTGGTTCAGTTTCGATCTCACTTGCCACAACAGGTCTTCGCAAGGTGAGTTTAGTGTCCCATGAGGAAAGGTCGGCATGGGTGCCAGTCATCAAATTTGGTTCAAAGTATGGCTTTTGTTAAGAAGCTTGCTTCCCAACTGCACTGTTTCAAGTTCACTCCCACTGCATGATACCATGGCATCTTCTACTATAGCCCCAGGTCAACCAAGCCCTCAGGAATGGAGTTGGAGATGGAAACTGAAAGAAGACCACAAATAAAGAAAACCTGTTTAGAAAATACAAACCACAGCTGAAACTGGTTTTTAAAAACATCGATAACATACAATTCGTCATTTACTATACTAATCATGGTAGCATAAAAAATCCCTGCTGATGAAAGTGATTCACATCCCTCTTTTATGAGCATTAATTTCACTTACCTTCATTTCATTTTCACTAAGTCCTCTTTACTTTTATGTGTGTGTGTGTGTGTGTGTCTGAAATTGTTGTTTCAAATGTTTTGACCACATTTTGGTAAGAAAGATTGAATGATTTAAGTAAAGCAGTATATATAACACAAAAAAGTCACCATGCCTTGGCTAAATATTATAATAGCTGCTCACACAGCTATTGGACACCACCAATAAATTAAAAATAGCTCTCAACCTGAATGCAATTTTTACCTCTCATATTACATATCTACTGTCATATTTCATATCTACTGAACGTAAGCTTTGTTGTGACCATCATGCATAGCTGTTACACGACCTTAACACATTTGCATGACACTGAGGTGTGTTTACATACCACTAGCATTGGTACCAATTTGTGTGACACTAATACCTGCCACAACTGTGATTTTCCTTGGCTTGATGGGTTTTCTGCTCAAGCAGGACATAATGCCAGTAGGTCATGGTCATTGCCTCCATGAGGCTCAACACTTGAAAGGACCTCAGCCACTTTGCCACTGTGAGACCCAGCACTCAAAAGGAACTCAGCCACTTTGTCTCTGTGAGGCCCAATCTTCAAATGGAACTCAGTCACCTTGCTTTCATGAGGCCCAGCATTCAAAAGATGTTTCTTATGTGCCACCAAGCACTTGGCTTGATGGGTCCTCTCAAGCACAGCATATCACCAAAGATCTTAGTCACCAGTCATTGCCTCTCTGAAGCTCAAATTTCAAAGATCACGCTTCACCACCTCAGGAAGACATGTAATATGCATGTACCTACATTTTAAAAAAATGTCTCACTACCATGTTGTATTGCTGTTCCTACATAAACACCATACAATCTGCCTTTCATTCAAAGAGAGACATTTCATTACCAAAAGAGGTAATAGCTCTCTGAAATTTCTTTAGGCTACACTTATTCTAGCAACTAGGGTTTCAGAACTTCCTCTTCCACTGCTAATTAGATCACCTAGGTAAGAGAAACTAGTTACTATCTCTAGGGTATTTGAGAAAATCTTTTTTCCCTACCATTTGTCCTTAGTGTTTATTGCTTCTATGCATCTTTCATAATCACTACTTTCTCTGTTAACCTTCTTGTAATTCCACTGCAACTTGTGTCCATAATTGAATTCCTGCCTACACCTTTCCTGCATATGGTGGTTGCAAAGCAAACTTCTTAAACATATATCTTTTATTTTTTACTTGTTTCAGTCATTGAACTACAGACATGTTGGGGAGCCACCTTGAAAGGTTGTCAAACAAATCGACCTACAGTACATATTTTTTCTTTTACTTATTTTGTTGATCTTTTTACATTGATTTAAAGTCTCCATGTATACCATTGTATAATATAGCATGTTCATTCATAGAAGTAGCAAAAGAAACCGACTTTAAAATAACTGTGGGTCTTTATTCCTTTGTAAAGTGGTGCAGTGGATCAAAGCAAGAAACACTACAAATTCTGGTGATTGTTGTTCATCCATTATTTTGATAATTCAGTTTGGGTCATCATTGGTTACATGGGCTCTGTTATATATTAATTCTCCTCAGAACAGCAGGATCCACATAAGTCACCTTGATTAAAAACTCCCACCCCTCTGACTTGTAAATTATTTGTCACATCAATTTATGGAAAAAAGGAGGCTCCAGAACACATACAGATTAAGTTTTTGAAATATATTATGTGCAATGTGATTGGACCTTCGATCCACTTCCTACACAACACTCAACTACAGAATTTTGCATGTTCACTTGTAGAAATAATACAAGAAATAAACTTTAAAAATAATGAGACTTTATTCTTCCATTAAAAAGTACAGTGGACCAAATAAAAACAGCACAAATTTTGGTGGTTATATGGTTCATCCATCGTTAAGATAATTCAGCTTGGGCCATCGTTGGTTACATGTGCTCCATTATATTAATTTTGTTCTGGTGAATAATGGCAGGAAAATAATATGACTCACTTTAATGTAAATTGGTTACCCCTCTGCTCAAAGATGATTTGTTACATTAATTTACATTAATTTATAGGCTCCAGAGCACATTCAGAATAGTAGTTTGAGAATGCATTATGCACAACATGATTGGATCTTCGACCCAAATCCTGTGCAATACTCAACCAATCAAAGCACAGGACTCAACCACTGTTCAAAACTCACATGACAAGTAAAACGACCAATCATTACAGATTAATGTGCTGAGCCTATAAAAGGTCTAGCAACAGTCCAAGCATTCACAATAGGTATGTTAATCAATCACTACAAATTAATGTGATGCATCTACGTAAGTCAAATGTTTTCAATATGCAATAATAGAAATTTGTCTCGCTACATTGAAGTGGTAAAGTCGGTTCTTCCTTTAAAATAAAGTTTGTTTTGCTATCTAAAATTATATAATACATAATGGGTCACTGTGTTCTAAATTATAACTTTTTGCAATTTATAATCAATCTGAACTTTTGGAGAAGTTTTTCTTAAAATATAAGGCATTTCATTTAATTAGTATTAATACTTTGATTCTTAAAATGAGGAAGTGTTATATTTAAACAATTTGTTTTCGTTAGGATTTGCATTCACGAAGACATGCCCGAATTATTGAACATTATGAAAATTTTGAATCTTACACTTTCAACAAGATATCTTCTGTACGAAGTAGAAATAATTCAAATATTTAATGTAAGGAAACAATGTTAAAAAGGTCGAAACAAGAATCAAAATAAAACAATAACAAGTTCTGCTGTGACCGTCAGAGAAAATGCTTGCAACATTTCTGAGGTCGATAAAATAAAGCACTAGTCTTATACCGGGATCAATGATAACGACTAGTCTTCCTACCCTTCAAACTGCTGACTTTATGCCTAAATTAGAAATATTTTCAATAGAAAATTCGAAATTTATCTACGGGGAGATAACTAGCAAAGTAGAAGAACAGTATCAAACATCGCTTTTGTTAAGATTTTACCATTTGAACGAGCCTCTAATTATTTTGATAATTCTCTACGAAACAGACATTAAACGGCATTGTATTAATTCAAATTTTAAACCGCGAAAGGTTAAAGAAAATCAATATTTACATTGAAAACAGGAGTTGGGGATCGAATCATACGAACATAAGTCAAGAAAATTACCGAAGATGACTGGTTTTATGATTTGGAAAATGAATTCACTAACTTGACCGAAGTAGGTTCTTATAGATTTCTACTTTCATTTCTTAACAACATCATTCGGTTAACCAGCTTAGTAGAAAATACTACGTTATAAATCACCACATTTCGGCATTCGTCAACAAGACCTTTCTTGTTTGGGCACTTGAATCTCCATTCATAGATTTCTCTTCTAAAACTATTGTAATAGTATTCTTGGTTAATGTTAACATTATTACCCGGAAGCGAACTCGAAAAAAAAAAAAGAATAGTGCAATGGGTGTAAAAAAAAAAAGGTGTAAGGAAACGAATATGAAAACATGTGCAGAGAGCAACGGGGGTAGGGAGAGGCCTTCGGAAAATTCACAAGATCCAATGCTTTTCTCCGGGTAGTTGAGGAGAGAACTTCAGAAAATTCACAAGATCTGAATTTTTTCCCTCGTAACTTTGAGGAAAATGGATATCTTTCTACTTCACACCCACATAGGAAACAAAAATGCACGAAAAGCAACGAGGGTGGGGAGAGGACTTCGGAAAATTCACAAGATTCACAAGATGCGAGTTTTTCCCTCGTAACTTTGAGGAAAATATAATCCTTTTGAAATCACAAATTAGGTTTTTCCTCAGGAACGTGGATGCTAAACATCCCTTTGAAGGGTTCGGGTTCTTACTTCTACATACACACACATTATCTATCTATCTATCTATCCATCCATCTATTTAGTAGAAGTAAGGACCCGAACCCTTCAAAGATATGTTTAGCGTCTAAATTCCTGAGGAAAAGCCTAATTTGTGATTTCAAAAGGATTATATTTTCCTCAAAGTAACGAGGGAAAAACTCGGATCTTGTGAATTTTCCAAAGTCCTCTTCCCATCACCTCGGAAAAGATTTTCACTACAAATTTCTTTATAATCGTAATCTATACCGTTTGAAAGGTATTTATATAAAATTTCAGTAAAAAAAACAAAAACATTTTCCTAAAAGTTATGAGGGAAAAACATCGGATCTTGTGAATCTCCCGAAGGCTTCTCCCCCGCCCCCGTTTCTTTCTGGGCATTTTTGTTTTCATATTCGTTTCCTACACCTTTTTTTTTTTTCGATTTTGTTTCCGGGTAATAATGTCACCATTAACCATATTCTTTACTTTTAGAAATACGTTGTCAAATTCGACATCATTTTCTTTTATCTTTCATTTGTTTCAGTCATTGGATTGCGTCCATGCTGGTGCACCTACTTGACGGATTAAATCAAATGAATCCACCCCATTACTTATTGAAGCCTACAAACTGCTTAGTTACGGTGACCTAAACAAGCCAACATGCGATGATGGCGACAAACACACGTATATACACACAAACATATACACGACGGCTTTTTAGTTTCCGTCTACCAAATCTACTCACACGGCTTTAGTCGGCTCGGGGCGATATAGTAGAAGACACTTGGCCAAGGTGCCACGCAGTGGGACTGAACCCGGAACTAGATGGATTGAAAGAGAACCTCTTACCAGACATTATTTAAAAATAATGTTTTAATTTCTGCTAGAAATGAGAGCAGAAATCTATTATAATTTAAATATTTATTCATTTCGATCATTCGTAAGAGCCGAGCCAAGTTGTGCATTCCCTACTATTATTAGTTTATTTTTCAATCTCGCATTTAAATGTGCCTAAATCGCAATTATTCCAAATTATTTAGACAATTTCAAACAAATCTTAATATTTTTGGAGGTGGAGTTTTGGAAAAACGTTTATGACCTCATGGAGAAAGAAAAATGGTATGTCAGGGTTTGGGAGCAAAATGTTTTTTAAAAAAATTAAAACTTTGGGGTAACTAAAGGAAAACTATCCAGTTCTTTGCTTTTTTGTTTTTTCCGTGATGCGATAGCTATTCCAAAATTCCGCCATTTTTTTTTTACGTGTTATTGTTTACATCATGTATTGTCAGCCAATAAATAACTTGAAATATTCATTTGATAACTATTGTCTACAGCGTTTAAAAGAAGTGTAACATTTCCTCTGGTAATTGTTTGTGTCCACTCCTTCACCTTATTTTCGTTCACAGCAAGGACATTCTAGTTGTCTAGAGATACGAGGGGTCAAATTTTTTTTAAATATTCATAATTGAAAATAAAAACTTGATTACAAACATTGCCCCCTTTTCTCTATTATGTGCGTATGTGCATCCGTAGATTTCTAGACAGTGAAGAGAAGCCGTCATAAGAAAACTTTCGTTAAAAATAACATGCACACGATTTTTTTTTCTCAATAGAAGTAAATTCTAAAGTAAACGTTTCTAGTAGAGAAGTAGAAGAGAACAGAAGCAAAAATGGGAATATACACGCACGGTTAAATATAGAAACTATCACAGTGTCGCTTCCCGAAGAATTTTAAAATGTTAGCTTTCCGAAACTTTTTTTTTCAATCTTGCAAAAACACGAAGATTAAGAATAAACAGAAAAAGTACACAAATATATTTTACATACCTGTCGTATACGTCGGTTTTGTTTATAATAACATAAGTTTAGTCACTGTTTCAGTACGTGTTTGTGTTCTTCATTGATCTTATGTGAAAACAAAACCGACGTATACGACAACTATGTAAAATATATTTGTGTACTTTTTCTGTTTATTCTTGATCTTTGTGTTTTTGCAAGATTGAAAAAAAAAGTTTCGGAAAGCTAACATTTAAAAATTCTTCGGGAAGCGACACTGTGATAGTTTCTATATTTAACCGTGCGTGTATATTCCCATTTTTGCTCCTGTTCTCTTCTACTTCTCTACTAGAAACGTTTACTTTAGAATTTACTTCTATTGAGAAAAAAAAATCGTGTGCATGTTATTTTTAACGAAAGTTTTCTTATGACGGCTTCTCTTCACTGTCTAGAAATCTACGGATGCACATACGCACATAATAGAGAAAAATGAAACAAATATGGATGACTTGCTCCGAAACACCACCGAGTGGGGAACGCTTCTCAAAAATAACCTGCAGTTGTTTCCTTCAAAATTCCTACATGCTCGAAATGTACATACATCAAAGTATATTTGTAGAAAATTTCACGAAAAAATATTAATTTTCCTGGAAGTTAAGAAGAATTTAAGTGGACTCTGTTGGAATTTCCGAAAATTGTCCCCCACCCCCATTCCAAAACACTTTCACCGGAAATTTTTGTATATTCGGATTCTACATAGTAAATACTATATGCATAGAAAATTTCATTAAAAAATATTCATTTTTCTTAAAGTTATGACCTCCCAAAGTCTGGGGGGTAAAACCCTGTAGTTATGCCATTTTTTCCCTACAAATATCGAAAATAAACTAGACTAGTACTCGCTAGATGCTATACGCATCCTCCGGTATGATATCGTCATCGAAGCTAGATCTTTCAAATATATGGTGTTCATAAACCACCTTGTTAACTACCAAAGTGAATCAGTTGCAACGTTTATAGGAGAGAATGATTAATAGCAAATATATGGTGAGTTGAAGTTGAGTAAATAACAGAGAAGTTGGTTTCGTTAACAGAAAAGAGATTCAGGAAGTTGACAGTAGTGGTGGGTGCAAAATCTAGGTTACTGGAAAGCACTAGTCTCTCTCTCTTTCTCTCTCTCTCTCTCTCTTTAGATGATTATTACAATCATAAATTGTTAATTCTTTAAGAAATTAATAAAACGACAGAAAATCACTAAAAATGAAAATATTAAATTATATAAAATGAAAGAAAAATTAACGTTTGTAATGGAATTTTGCAATTCCAAATGGTTTCAAAGTGTTCCCATAGGGAACAGTTCTTCTGCTGGATGGCTTATAAGGAACGGGTAATCTAACTAGTTAAAATTCCAATTTTTTTAAATAGATTACTCCAAAAAGTGGTTATGATTTTCATAACTGGCATGAAAATCTATATCCATATAGAAATTTCCAAAGAAGTCAGAAATGTGTCAAACTAAAATCATCCAGAACTGATTTAAGAGATAAAGGTATTTAGCTGCTCACTGGTAAAGGTGGTGATGTTGATAGTCATCAACATAACAACTATATCTTTGTTATAGGGATTATGAATTGGGAGAGTTTGGCCTTAACATGGCCAACAAGCAGGTTGATTCAGTTAGTCCCTAGAAAAGAGAAGCAATTAATTAAGAGTAAGGACAAGTTAAGTGATGTGGAGGAAAGCAAGAGAGCTAGATTCAACCATAGTAAGAAGGTCATGAAAGCATTTTAAGACTAAGGGACCATCATAGTAGAGGATGACCATATAGAAGGGCAGAAAAAGGATTAGGAGTGAAGATGCAGTGCTGGTGGTTGGTGTCAAATGATGGGGGAAGGGTTGCAACCAAGGATGGGGAGAGTTGGTTATGGGTGCTTAGAGAAAAATTTAATGAGGTATGTTGCAGACAGAGGGATGGGGTTAGTAAATAAATTCAAGTTTTGAATTCTCCACAGGGAAGTATCTATTGAACTTAAACATCATCTGAGATTTGTGAATCAACTAGTGTTGTTGGGCATAGTTTGTTGATTTTGGGAAAAAAAAGTACATAGTGAGAGTCACATATGGAACTTATTTACTATTAAATTAATAACTTCATATCAGAAAATTATCAAAATAATACAGTTCAAAATAACTTTTATTTTTACAAAATATTTAAATACAGTTTGAAATTTATAGAAATAAAACCATTGAAGGTAAACGTTATGTACATTCAATTTTGATATCTTCTTTTTATCTGTGAAATAAAAAAAAACATTTCTGGCACATCTTTTTAAAAGAGATCTGCGTTATATATAATTTAGGTTTTCAAGTTGTTATATAGATATTATGTTAAAATTATACTGAAACATATAAAATTGTTTATCAACTTAAACATGCATTATAATTGAAAAGAATATGAAAAAAATAGTAAAGTATTTATTAACTTGCAATATAGTGGTTTATCTCTTAGTTTAATAATAAACTTCTAAATATAAAATATAAGAATCAAACATTTCAGTAAGACAGTATTAAAATTTATTTACTAAATAATTATTGTAAACAATAACTGTAAGATCATCAAAAAATTGAAAATAGTTTTTCTTCTGATACATAACAAAATAAACCTAATTCTTCGTAAGATCTATTTTGTCATTTAGGTGGTATTTTTATGTTGTTAGTAGTACTTTGTTACATACAAATAGTAGAGTTAGTACTACTTCCGCTTGAGTGTAGTAGCAGTTTTGTAAGAGCTAATGTAATTATGACATGCAGTTTATTTATCCTTATATATATAATATCACTACTAGTATCTTACACTGGAAGTAACAATATCAATATATCAATGATACTAATAAAATGTGAAGTGTAGAGGTATTTGATTTTGATAAAGCTGGGTTTTTTTTTTCTTTTTATATAAAGAATATACTTAATCAAGTTTATCCCAGTACTCCTGGCAGAATAAAATGTTAATTTTATAAGAACTTTAAGACATTGATGTTGATATAATGATGTCAGACCTGTATAATTGAATCACATAATAGTGATATCAACAATGTGGTTTTGGTTATGCTATATCTCGCATTTTCCCTTTGGTATTAAGAATATGAAACTTTAATAGTAGAATCATAACCAAAATATTGATTGAATTGATTGGAACATATATAAGTAGATATAGAAATATTTGAAAAAAGCTGATTCAGTAAAAAATTTGACTTGAAGGTAGAAATTAAAGGCCACATTATTACAAATTGAAAACTTTAAAATCCATATCCACAAAGAAAACAAGATTGTGGACAATATGTATAAAACTAAACATAGCAAGAGTAAATAGAATTTATAATACTTTTCTCTTACAATACACCTGTGATACATCTACACACACAATACAAAAAAAAGTTTGAGAGAATTTAGTTATTAATTACAAATTAGCCAGTTAAGGAACTATTGTTAAATGAGGATGAATGGTTAGAGGATTTAAGGTTTTGGTGTCAGTGAAAATAACTAAAGCTAGTAAGTTAATGAATTACTCCTTGTTTAATGAAGACTACAAAATAAATGCTATAAAATGCTCAGGTGATTTCAGTTTAAAATTCTGTACTATCACACAAGAAAAGAAATAACAATATCAATTTGCTGATCCATGTAAGGATCAGCAAATTAAATTAGTTGAAAGATATGAATTCAATTACAGAGTATCAAAACTTTCCTAATAAAAGCACAATGCAGATGAATTGGTCACAATGTAATATGAGTTTGTCTAAAATACTTAAGCAGATCTCATATAGTGAAATATCAGAGATCTATGTGTATATGATAGGTCTTTATTTTATTTCAATGGCAAACTGAAGCACATGTAGATGAATGTTAAATCTTGGAATTCATGTCCACAAAAACAAATTTCCTGGACACAGACAATATAATTGTGAGTACAACACATACATATACTTTGGTTTTCTGTTAAAATCAAAGGCTTCTACATGATGTGTTAAGCCACAAAATAATCACAACAGTTCAAAATTTCATACCACCATAGAACATTAGTCAACAATAGTCCATGAGTTGATAGCCATTTGAGCAACCATCATATTATAAGTGACAGGGAATATCTATATCTTTGCTCGACCTGATGGAAATAACAATCAAATTTCTCTCAAATTATACATTACCAATTTAAAAAAGTAAGGATATGTTGAATAAGATAATCCAAGATACACAATATCAAAAGAAACATGATATGGTCATGTCAGGAATGTCTTTGATTGGGGCTAACTTGAATCTAAACAACAACAACAATCATCAGTTAAGAGATGAAAGTGAACATCATTGTCCCTTATTTTATTAATATCCCGAAAACACTTAACCTGACTGAATTTCAACTTGCTAGCTCACTCCCATTCACATCATTTCATCTACCTTAAAAATAAAACCTGTAAACTTTGTGCCTTAATTAAAAGTAGTCTATGAGAAGTGAATGTTTGGAGTGTAAAAAATATAATCGTGTTCAAACTTGCCAAATTTTAAGGTTAATAAACTCCTCTTCTGACAAATTGTGGGTAACTACTATTCCAGTACTAATAATAAAAATTAGAAACAAAACAGTAAACAAACAACAATAAGCAACAAAACAAAAATTACACTATTTTCTAAATCATACATATTAGGTATGTGGAAGAGAAGTAGCAATTAGAAATACCATTATGATCAAAATTAAATTGCAGTAAAACTTTTTGTTTTACTTCCGTTATTTTTGTAATATTAATTTTAATAAATTTGTTTTAAAAATAAGCTTTTAAAATTATACACATATATTTAACATGGTTTCTATTTTAGTCAATTTAAACATTCATATTAAAAAATAAAATTTTGAAATGAAACTTATCAAATATTTTACGTTATAGAACATGGCAGCTTAGTTTATTTCTTGAATAACTCTCACATGTTTTGCCAGTAATGCATATGTGTTACGAGCAGTTTTAATTTGTGACTCAGCAAAAGAAATGAAGCCTTCTTGTGAATCTGTCAATCTTTGTTTTGCGAAAGATTTCAGCTGAAAAAATAAAAAAAGGAAAAAATACTACAAAGAAAGATTACATATTTTGGTTCATCATTTGGAATTTATTGATAATAATTTCTAATGAAAACCCATTACTTTAATAATTTAAAATTTGTCAACATTTAAAATCTCAAAAGAATGAAGACCCTCTGGTAGCTTACAGAACTACATGATTGAAAACAAGGACAAATTAAATGAATGAAAGTAGTCTGTCTGTCTCTCAAATGTCAAAATAATATGTTGGAAAGGACCCACCTAATCCATGCAAGTCTAGAAAAGCAGGTGTGAAAAATGATTACAATGAGCATGTAGGTTAAGTATGTATATATGTATGTAACATTACATTTAACAGATCCTTAAGAAACCATACAAATTCATATTCCTGTATCTTTTAGGTTGCTTTTGGTAGACAGTCTTTGTTTCTGTGATCCCTTTTTGCAGGATGAATTTTATGAGAACTCTCTTTCAGTATTATGTATTTAAAAGGTAATAATAGAATATAACCAATATGTGATTATCCAACAAAAAAAATACAGATATTAAATCTCAAAAAGTTTGAAATAAGATAGATACAAAATAAGACCAAGCAAGACATTTGGTAGCTTTGAATGAAATACTATGTCAATGAAAGTTTCATAGATTTCCATTGGTATTCTATTATCTATTTGCCTTAACTTTTATTATTAACAACTTCCATTCCTTAATAACTGAATTTTCTCTTAGCAAATTAAGTTTTCTTGTAAATAGCTAATGTACCTCATATTTATGTGAATCAGAAATTTTTCAAAAATATTGAGTCTGATTCAAGTTTCAATTTTTACTGAAGTTAAAAATTAGTCGTGAAACAGTTACTGATTGGTGCAAAATTCACAGGGACATTGACTGCAAATTGATTGAGAATAATTGCATCAGAATTTGTTGAATGAGTACTAAAAGAAAGCATAATTTTTGAAATTGATGAGAACTTTTTATTTATTCATATGAGATTAGTAACAGTGTTCCTCATCAGTGGGCATTTGGTAGAAAGTACATTCAGAAAGAAATTTTGCCTTTAAAGAAAGGGATGGTAAAAATTGAATTGGACCCTGAAGTAATATTTTTGAAAAATTTGATATTCAGATTATAATACATTTTGCTTTAAAAAGAAAGGTGAGATGGTCATAAATGGAGTACTTTTAAACAAGTTTCCTTGATCAGAACTGACTGTAAGCTAAACATAATCCCTGTATTGAGCTATTACAATGAATTACATGTGCAAAATTGAAAATTGAATCAACATGTCAAATATTTTTGTAAAGTGTTTGATTTTGACAGGTATTTCCAGAGTACTCTCATTCTAGGTTTTCATCTTATAATTTACTGGACTACCCATGACCTGATGGGTCACCAATAATTCTAGGTACCGTGAAAGTCTGAGTTTCCCAGCAACAGTTTTGTTTTGTGTTTTTTTTTTCTTTTCCAGGTTATTTCGCATGCTTTCAACGAATGTGGCATCAAAATCACAAATAAACAGCTCCTTTCCTCAGAAAAGGAAAGATTTGGCTGCTATTTCTTGCACGCCCTACTACCAAGTAACAGGTATTTTGGGTCCGTTATAGCAGCCAAATCTTTGGGGGTGAGATACGTTGAATGCACTCAAAAGAAACCTATGGAAAAAAACTATTTCACACTGAGGTTACCAACGGGTCTTTTATGAAATATTTACCGTATTTTTAAAGTCATTTCCACTTAAAAAATATTTCGCCCATCATAATGTGTCTAATAGGGTTAGAGTTTCTTCCCTTTCAGGATTAAGTTATTTTTGGAGTATTTTCCCATTGTGCACTGTTTTGGGTATTTATACCCCCAAAACCCCGAACATCTCAATAATTACTGATCTGATTTATGCAAAACTTGTTTTATTCCATTTGTATTCACATTTCAGGGGCACTTTATTTTCAAAGTATTTTTCAATTATGTGCCGGTTTGGCTGTGTAACATTGCAAGCAAGCAAGCATGATTGAAGTTCATTTTTAATGCAATATAGATAGACAGCTTTTCTCATGATGATATTTTAAGTATACTTTGTTTAAGAGATAGGAATTATGTACATTATTTACATTTGACGGATATTTGTCCTCATCTTGTTTGTTGTTAACATGTTTCGGATGATATACCCTCCAGCCTTCATCGCGTGTCTTGGGGAAATTTTGAACCTGGGTTTTCATTCCTAGGGTATTTTTCGATATTATTATTATTTTTATTATTATTATTATTATTATTATTATTATGACCGGGACCTTTGGAAATATGCAGTACGTGAAAAGGCCCAGCAAGGCAAGTGAGAGCATAATCTGTGATCTCTGCCATATCTTTACTTCATTGGACACTAAAAACCCTGCTTGCGAAGAACTGTTGAGGCAAGTGAATTTGGAATTTGGAATTTGGAATTTGAATCTGGAATCGAAATCGAATCTGACGACTGGCATCCATGCTAACCTCTCCTGCATTGGACACTAAACTCTGCTTGCGAAGACCTGTTGGGGCAAGGGAAATCGAAATTGAACCATACTCGATGACTGGTCACCACACCAGTGGAGCACTAACAGCACGGTCGAGCGTGTTCATTGCCAGAGCAGCTGTCTGGCTTCCATGCTAGTGGCACCATTAGAGCGTAATCATTACCAGCATTGCTTTCTAGCACTTGTGCTGGTGGCACGTTAGAAAATTATTCGAGCGAGGTCATTGCCAGTGTCGCTGGACTGGCTCCTGTGCAGGTGGCACGTTAAAAACACCTTTTGAGCATGGCCATTGCCAGTACTGTGTGACTCGCCCTCGTGCCGGTGGCACGTAAAAGCACCCACTACACTCTTGGAGTGGTTGGCGTTAGGAAGGACATCCAGCTGTAGAAACTCTGCCAATCAGATTGGAGCCTGGTGCAGCCTTCTTGCATGCCAGTCCTCAGTCAAATCGTCCAACCTATGCTAGCATGGAAAGCAAACATTAAACGATGATGATGATGATAATGTCACTGCCTGGAATTGAACTCGGAATCTTGGGGTTAGTAGCCTGTGCTCTTAACCACTATGCCATATACCCATGGGCATATGGCATAGTGACCTGAATACTACTACTAATAATAATAATATTGAAAAATACCTTAGGAATGAGAACCCAGGTTTGAAATTTCCCCAAGACACCTGATGAAGGCTGGAGGGTATATCAGCTGAAACGTTGTGTTAACAACAAACAAGATGAGGACAAATATCCATCAAATGTAAATAATGTACTTTGTTTATACACAGACAAAATGCTCTAATAAACAAAGCAAAAATTTTTGTAGTATTCTCTGTGAAAGTTCTGCAACCCTAGATAATCCAGATGTAGCCCAGAGTTTAAGAAACTATCATCATCATCATCATTTCACATTCACTTTTACCAGCTTGCATGGTTAGATGGAACTTCTTGTGATAATTTTTCTATGATCAGATGCCCTTCCTGTTGTTAACCCTCACCTGTTTTCCCATGGCATGATACATTTTTCTATTTTTCTACAGAAGACCAGAGGCAAACATTTCTTCTATGACAGTCATGCATATTTACAACAATCACATGACGTCAGGAAAAGAGTACGTACATACATGCATACATACATACATACATACATGATGATGGCCATCCATTTGTGACTGAGAAAAACTATTATTGACCTTTAGGAACACTGTGCACTAAAGACTACCTTATACTTTACACTAGCGGCTCCATTGGTGACTAATGAGCCCTACTCTTGACAAACATACATGACTGCAAACATTGCAAACCAAGCTTTCCCTATTCATTACACTAGCACTTAAATTCTCCATGAAGAATACGTGCTCTTTCAAAGGTATCGACTCCCTCCTTTACTTGTTTCCTCCATCAGTGGTGATGACAAGCATTGCTCTCCCAGTCAGCCTCCAACATTTCACAGGCCTTTAATGAGGATTTTACACAGTCCTTAAATCGCAGTCTTGGCTTCCACTAACAAGTTCCCCCTATAGCATCTGTTTAAGAATCCTGCTATCATTCATTCTAACAAGGTGTCCAGTCTAACATAACCAGTATTTGTGCACCATCACCTCAATACTCAAGATATCGGCTTTCCTCAGTTTTTAAGGTCCAGCCAACATTCAGAATGTGTCTCAGACATCTCTGATGGAAACATTCAAGGACCTTTACATGACGTTTGTAAAGGGTTCATGTCTCACAAGAGTAAAGGAACAATGTCAGTACACATGTACAGTACACAGCAATTTTTGTTCACCTTGTGATGCCATGTTGGGACCAGACATGAAACTCAAGAGACCTGAAGGATATTTCATTATCCAGGGAGCAAGAACAGCCAAGTACGCTGCCCAGGTAGAGAAATGGGTCTACCACTTTTAGTATTGTTCCTTCAACCATGATAGTTGGTTCCACATATAGGTTTCCTGGTGCAGGCTGGAACATTACAACAGTCTTGTCCAGGTTAATGCTGAGTCCAAATACCTTGCAAGAAGCAGAAATATGATTCACAAGTACTTGCAAATCATCTGCTGGATGAGTAACTAAGTCACTGTCATCTGCTTAAAGATCACAAATAAGAGACCGGAAAACTTTTGAATTGGCAGCAAATCAACGCAGGTTAAAAAGACAGCCAGAAGATCGATATCTAACATATATCCCAGGAGAGCTGTCCACAGCAAAAGCATGAGTAAGAGTAGCAGCAAAGTACAGAGAAAAGAGAGTTGGGGTAAGGATGTCATCCTGCTTGACACCATTCTCTACAGGAATGGGTACCACCATGCCACCACCAACACTGACCCAAGCCCCCATCTCGTCATGAAATTGTTTGATTATTGATACAAAGTGATCCAGTCATCCAAGTCTGCCAAATATTTTCCATAGGGAGGCCCTATTCACAGTATCAAAGGCCTTGGTTAAGTCAATGAATACCTGGATGAGATCCATGTTCTGCATCTGTCTTGTTGTAGAAATCATTTCTATCATTCCTCTTCCAGATCAGAAACCACATTCAGATTCAGATAGGACATCATTTACAAGACACCTATTCAGGCGGGTAAGAAGAATACTTGCCAACAGCTGATAGTAAAGTAATACCTCTGTAGTTGCCACACTCTACTTTGGCTCCCCTTCCTTTATAGAGAGGAAGAATAATTGCATCCTTCAAGTCCTAAGGCATTGCACCATCCCTCTAGATTACACCAATAAGTTCATGAAGGGACTGTGTGATGTGATCACCACCAAATCACAGAACCTCTGCACAAATACCATCCTTACCAGGTACCTTACCAAGATTCAATTTACTTATCGCACTGCACTTGTTGCTCACAAGCTGAACTGTTATAACACTAACATAGCTGCACTTTCAGAGACTCATATAGGTGATGGTCAGCTTGAGGAAGTAAGAGGTGAATACACCTTTTTTTGGAAGGGGAAACTGAAGGAGTGCAAAGAGGCTGGTGTTGGCTTTGCAGTTCGATCTGAAATCCTTAAGAAGTTGGAGGAGATTCCTGTCCTTATAAATGATCATCTAATGACTCTACATTTGCATCTGAGAGGTGGGCGGTTTGCGACTTTATTAAGTGCCTCTGCACCTACTTTGACCAGTTGTGATGAAGATAAAACTATTTTTTATACCCAGCTGAGAGCCATAATTAGGAAAATCCCCAATTCTGATAAAGTCATTCTGCTGGGGGATTTCAATGCTAGGGTTAGAACAGATTGTCAGACATACAGACACGCATGCATACATACATACATACGAGGAGGTACCCAAAAGAAACTGGAATTTTGCAATATTATTTTATTCACATAGTTTTACATGTTTATACTTATCGCCAAAGTATTCTGCATTTGAAGCAATGCATCAGTCCAGATGCATTTTGCACTGTTCGAAGCAGTCCTGGAACTCTTGCAAAGTGATGCCTTTTAATGCCAATCATAATTTTTTCTTCATCTCTTCCACATCTGCAAATTCCATAGCACTAGCTTTTGATACCAGTGATAACCTTTGAAAAAAGGTCCAGATCAACTTCCAGCTGTTCTTTCAGTTCACAACATGCATACAATCATGACTGCTTTTGATCTTCTGTGAGCAAGCGTGGCACAAATTTTGCTGCAACTCTTCATTCACAATTCCTCACTCAAAATTTGTTGGCAGGAACTCCAGGACACACCCATCATATTAACAAATTTGTCAATTGCTCAGTGATGGTCCTCCAAGATCAGTTCATGAAATTTTGTGATGTTTTCATTCGTTCAGGAAGTCAACATTTGCCCTGAACAAGGTTGGTCTTCAAGTGATGAGTGACCATTCCTAAAGCATGAACTTGTGTTCTATTCATGGCAGCATCCTTGTAAGCTGTTTGAAATATAACTGTTTCAGCCACTGTTTTCCCCAGCAGAAAAACAGAATTTCATGGAAGCATGCTGTTCCTTCATTCCAGCCATCACAAAGATCAATGAACAGGGGAGAAG
Source organism: Octopus bimaculoides (assembly GCF_046866305.1). NCBI lineage: Eukaryota > Metazoa > Mollusca > Cephalopoda > Octopoda > Octopodidae > Octopus > Octopus bimaculoides. The sequence continues at coordinate 28,440,020 of NC_142944.1, read as the reverse complement.
CACTGCAAAACAACAATGCACCACATGGCACTTGATGATGTGTGGTCTAGCAGCAGAAGCCTGAACTACAATGGGCTTGTCCCACAGAGAATGTTTCCGCTTACTTTTGCATACGTACCTTCTCATATGTCTAATTAGGAAATTCCCCAGAAAAGGGAAAGGAGGAAAAAAAGGGAAAAGGAAAGGCTCTCTTGGCCAAGTGGTGGTGGTGGTAGTGGTGAGATTGAGAGGGAAGAGAGGTAATTTTTATGTCAAGGACAAGCAGGTCTCTTGCTATAGAGATGATACATAGCAACTCTGCATTTATATAAGGGTGGGAGGAGTATCTGAGAAAAAGGTAAGATGGTGGCGATGAAGTACAAGAGCAAAACCCTCAAGAAGCAAGAGATGATATGGGCAGTGGATCAACGGGAGTGGGTAGTTACATGAGTGTGAGAGAGAATACCAGATAGAGTTTGGATGAGATGTGAATGTAGTGAATTATGAACAGGAGTGGAGGTGTAGCTTGATGGGAAATATCAGTATGGCCTGGGGGGGGGGGTAAGATGAGTGAGACAGGGGTGCTTCAAGGATGATAGTTCAGGGAATAAATGATTAGCAAGGCATAGCAGATGTATATAAGTGGTAGCATTAGTGAGTGTGCATAGTGGCAGACATGAGAGAGGGTGTCGGGAATGTTAGCCAATACAGTCCTATCTGTTTTCTTGCTTACTTGAACCTTGGTCTTTGTTAAGATAACCTTAAGTTGCAAGAAAAACAAAATGTAGGAAGGAAACTTCCATTTCATCCTCAGTTATGAGGTAAAAGCACACAGGTGAGTATCAAGCAAATGTCACCTTCAAATATTAATTCTGAGTTTAAGAAAGCAAGAAAATAAACATGATACCAATGTTTACAAAAAATTTTCTTCATCATTTTTGATGTATTCAACATGGATTTATTATAAATTTTATATATAATTTAACGATCATTGTAATTGATGGATTCCTAAATTTAATAGGCATCAAATATTGAAGTACTTTCCAGTTGATTTTCTTGATATTTCTTAGATAGCTATAAGGAACTGAATGTAGCTTGCTCAACATAAGAGTTGTAAAGTGATTTGGAAATTTAAGTGTACAATAGCCTATGCAGGTATTTTACAAGCTAATATTCAACCTTTTCATGACCATATTTTAGTGAAAGACACTGCCATGTTTCAATTAATATAGCAAACAATAAAAAAAATTGGAAGGATTCACTAAAATAATTAACTTTCAAAACATTATTAAGCTGGTATTTTAAACATAACAAAATTATCATGTGAAATTATGTTGAACAGTTTTAATTCACATATGAATGCTTTAGAATAAGTTATACATCACAAAAGCATAAGTAAACTCAGATGTCAAAAAGGTTAAACTACAATCTAAATTTGTGGTAAACTACTCCAAATATCCTTTGGTATTATTCAGGTATTTATTATTTTGCCCTGAAAAGATAGTAAGGTAGCAGAATGGGAAAATGCTAGAATATAGACTTGTAGTTTCATACTCCACCTATCCATTTTCTTCGCCCACTATTCCTGAGAAGGCCACCATCTCCATAGGCTCCTATCAGAAACAACCATTATTACACTTTTCGGCTGGATTGCCACATGTGACCAACTAAGAGTATGGATACTACCCCACCATCTCAATCTTGGTCTACCCCTAATTCTCCTGTCAGTTGACTTGGCTTGAAGAATCTGTCTTGTGATTTTTTCCAGCAGCAGTCCATAGTATCAGACCTGTGATCTCCCAATGAGAAGTAATAGCTCAGCCTGGAAAGACTCCCTGATCTCCAAGCTACCACAACCTATTTAATAACATTGATCCAGAGATCCTTTGAAGGAATCCTGTTTCAGTCACTTGATTTTGTGATCATATTCTTTTAGTCATTACCCAACATTCATGACCATAGGTGAGGATAGGCATGTAAACTGAATTGAAGGTACCAAGTTTAGCTTTTTTTTATATTTTTTTACCAAACTCTCCTCTTCTGAGGACTGAATGCTGAAACTGGAATGTTACTGTACCAGCACCTGCAACCCTAGCATCACTTCAGCCTCTGCTTCCCATTACTTATCAATATGACCTTGAGATACTTTATCTTCTCCACTTGTCACAGTAATGTTCCACTAATGTGCAGAATGAGGGAAACTATGTCACTGTCTTCACATCACTTAGTTCTCATCTCTGTCTTGAAGTATTTTGCAGTGAACCCATTCAGTGCATGCTGGAGATCACCTTTTGATTATCCAAGTAGAACCATGGCATCTACAAATATCAGCTGACTGATCCTATATCCACCAATTGTGGTATCACTCCCATGAAATCTGTGCATGTCAATCCAATTCATGAAAATTATGAAAAGTAGAGGTGACAGTATACACACTGCTGAAATCCAACATCCACTTTGAAATGTTCTGACTTAACACCATTTACCTGAACACAAATATCTGGACATTCATACAGGGATTTCATGGCAACTGGAAGTTGCTCATTAACATCAAACTTTTGCAAAACCCTCCACAGCATATCCTATGGCATGTGATCATATGTCTTATCAAAGTCTACAAAGCACACACCTCTTGACAATATTCCAATGACTTCTTGAAAATCTGCAATAGAGTGAGTATCTGGTAGGTTGTGCTGCATCCAGGATAGAAGCCACACTGTTCTTCAGCTACCTTGAGCTTAACAATTTCCTTAACATATCTTTTCTAGATACCTAGCATAGACTTTACAAGGGAGGCTCAAGGAGATTCCTCTATAATTAGAGTACTCTCTTTTGTCTCTCTTATTAAAAATTGGAATTATTATTCCAAATAGTCATTGCTTTGATGTCTTTTCAAGGTCCAAGCCACCTATTATACATGAGTCAACCAGAGAAATACTTTCTCTATTTAAGGCTTTTAACATCTCTGGCCCTATTTCATCCTCACTGGCAGCCTTGCCACATTTGAGTGCTTTAATTATCTTTATGACTTCAGCTTCTGTGAGTTTCGACTTTTTCCCAAGATGCACTTCATGTTATACTTTTGAATTTCAATTAATAAAATAAATTGTAATATAAAGTTTTTGATCAGGAAAAAAGTATTATCTTCACTGATAACATAATATTAAGTTTTTGTTTACACCTTTCTGTTGCTTGTGAGAAATCCTCTACTTATAATAGGAATAGGATCTTCCTTTCCTATTCATATCTTTTTATTAGTCTCTTACTATGACATGTTAGTGGATATTTACCTTTCAACTTTACATTTAGATATAATTTTCTGCTATATCATTTATTCTTTGCATTTGCAAATGTTATACTGTTGACATTGTTTGAAAAATAATTTACCTCATTCTGTGCAACTTCAGAACAATTTTCAAATGCTTTGCAAGTACTTTCCTTTTTTTCTTCAGCCTGTCAAATGGAGAGCGACACCATTTATTATAATAGAAACAAATGATATTCTTCAATAATAGTAAGAAAGTTTACAGGAAATTAAAAAATAACAAGAATATGATAATTTTATGACAATTAATTATAATTTTTCATTGGAAAAAAAAATAGAAAGAAATCAATAAAACCTTTCTTTTGAATGAACAATTTAAAATTTCTTATAAATAACTAATATTTACAAATATCCCTCTTGAGATCCTCTATTGACATCATCTAATACAAGAGTGGCCAAACTTGCTTAACATAAGAGCCACATCTGATAAAGTTCAGATGTTTATACACTGTGTTTACATTTGCATCTATGCCTATTTGTGTTCTGCAGCTTAGGTTGATAAAATAAGTACTGGGGGTGCTATGATCAATCAATTACAATGAAGGCAATAGCCCAGCATTGCCACCATCTAATGTCTAAAACCCATAAAATAAAAGGGTGCAGTTCAGATGGAAGCACAGCTTTTAATCTCCCATTATTCTTGGTATTTTGGAGGATCTTTTCCAATTTTTAAAAAATTTTGTGTTCAACTAACTCTATCACATACAATTTTACAAAAAAAAAAAAATATTTTTATATACTCCTAAACTCCTTTAAGTTTGAGATTTTAAAGTTCATGTTTTTAAATAAGGACATTACAAATATGTAATTTGTTCTTCTCATAAGTTCAAATTAAGTTTTGAAATCAAAATTTTTAATTTAAACAAAACTTTGCACATGCAAACACACACACAAACTGGAAGACAAATATGCATATGTAAATTGAGCAGATTCGCTTTTTGGTTGTTTTGTTTAAATTTTAAAATTTCGATTTTAAAAGTTATTTTAAAATTATGAGACGAAACAAATGATGTATTTATAATGTTTGCATTTAAAGATGTATATTATTCAAACTCAAACTAAGGATTTTTGCAGTGGATTTTTAAAAAATTAAGATTAAATTCTGTTGTGTCTGGGGAGAGTCATTTTTTATTGTGCCTTAAAATTTAACACACTCACCGTTAAAATTTCCACTTATTATTTTTATTTTCCTAAAATTTTCGTTGCGTCTTGCAGCCTTTTCAATAGTCTTGACTCTGTCCGTTATTTACATTGCGTTCTGTTTTTGCTTTTGTTTGTTTTTTGTTTTTTTGCGCATGCGTGTGTCTCAGTGTGTGTGTATGTATATATGCATGTATGTGTGCAGAACACATAAATCAAAAAAAAATATTTTTGATGAAGTCCAAAAACACATATGCGATATCAAAAGCTTTGCTTCCAAATTGAAACGCCACTATGAAGCAAATCGCAAAAAGTTTAAGCATAATGTGGGTAAGATATGAGCAGAGAAGGAATTCCAGAAGTTTGATGTTCTTCGTAAGGAGAACTAGGGACAGTGGTTAGTTGGAGTAAGGGCGGGGGAAGGACTACACAACAAAGGTGATAAGAGGAGGGACAAGTGAAATGGGAACATCTGAGCAGAATGTTAGGGAGAAATGAGGGATAGTATTACCTGCATAAGAGTGAGTATTGTTGGAATTGGTGTAAAGTAAGTCATTGATGTATACAAAATGTAAGGGATGAGACCAAACCATGATGTATGAGGGCCAGACAGAGCACTAATGATACACATTATAATAGTACGCTCTGACAGAAAGCTACTGATACAAGAGAGACAAAAGAGAGAGTTGATAGGGTTTCAAAAAGAGATTTGCATGCCTAGTACAGTCAAATTTCAGCTCAACAACATTGCCTTCATCTAAATACCTCCAAGCAAGAGCTTGCAAGGTGACAGAAAAAAGTAGATCATTAGTGGATCTGCTTTTCTGGAAACCATAATACTGTTAGAATTAGAGAGAGCAGTGGGGAGGGAGGATTAAGGTGTAGAAGGATGTCATTGTTAATGGCTGTCTCTATCATCTTAGAAATTTTTAAAATAAGTGCAATCACATAATAGTTGACTGGCTCAGAGGATTTGTCATTTTTAGGGATAGAACAAACTGTTGTGTGTTTCCAAAGGTCAGGATAGTTTATGTAGAGAAGGAGAGACTGAAGAGTGATAAGAGTAAGGTTAGCCCTGTTTGAGGGTAATGGAAGGGACAAGTGGCCTTGCTGGTTTGGACTAATATCAAATACTTTAATCTGTGGCATGTATATTTGTAATATGGTGAATCTGGACAGGTGGAAGGTTTTAAATGTAGAAGAGATTTGCTAAACATGTGCAAAGTTGGTAATGAAGCTGAAGGCTTTCTCTGCAGGCCTACTGCTCACAAAACTGTCTTGTGAAGTAGAGAGAAAGAATGTTCTGCAAAGTTGGTGGAAATTCTTTTGACAGAGGATGAAAGGACTGACTACAATCTGGAAGATAGAAGACCTTGAATTGTACAATGTATGACATCATCTTTTGCAATCTAAATGATGTATTTCTGGATAATTGTCACAGATTTTGATGATAGGTGAGTTTTCCAGACATTTTAGGCTTTATTTTTTGTGTAAAAAGCTCCAGCACAATATATGACACATTAAATATTTTATATGACAAGGCAGATACTGTCAGTAGTATATGAAGAGGTGAAGATTCCCTAGTCTCTTGTAAACCATACTATATATCTGATAGTGTTTACTGGCCAATTTCTAATTTATTAACAATAGTAGCTTCAAATTATTGCCCTCCTGTCAATCATTATTAACTTCATAGATTACATACCATGTATTCCATCTTTTGTTTTAAATCTAATATTTAAACCATAATTAACAATTATCATATGTTGTCAAGGATCCCTTCAACAGGATTTAGACAATCTGATAATATTTAAAGACACTAAGTCAGAAGTGTTATTTATAAAGAACTCCATCATGTCAAACATCACGTTTCCATGAATACTTTTCATTTTAAAGAATACTTGCCTTACTCCAGGTATTTCATTAGGAATTATTGAGATCCCATGTTTCATAATTTACTATTAATGAAGCTATTCTTCTAAGGTAATTATTTTTCTTCTATGTCTCATCTCATCTGTTTCACCCACTTATTCATGGGAGAGTCGTGGGTGCAGAATCCTCAAGCACACCTTCGTAGGGTCCTGTCAGAAGCAACAGTCTCCAGTTGATCCGGCTAATCAAGCAAGATCAACCAAACTCAATGATGTTATCCAACCATCTCATTCATGGTTTACCTCTAGGTCTCCTGCTGGTTGGTTTTGCCTGTAAAACTTGTCCAGCAATTCTTTCCTAAGACATTCTTACCAATGTTCATTGTATTGGAGCTGTGACTTTTCAATTTGGAGAAGCAGTAGCTCTATCTGGATTACTTTTGTGATCTTTGAGCTATACACTTTATTGAGTAACGTTACTCCAATTAGTATTCTCCAGTGATACTCCAGCTGGCTGACTCATATAGCACAGATTGCCTGGATCTCTGAAAAGGCATTGACAATTGGGAATGATAATCCCAATTTACAAAGAGGAGAACAATTATAGAGGAATCTTCTTGTTAAGCCTCCCCAGTAAAGTCTATGCTGGATGTTTGGTGAAGAGATGAAGGGATGTTATTGAGTCTAAGCTGGTTGAAGAACAGTGTGGTTTGCACCCTGGATGCAGTACAGCCCACCCAAATATTTACTGTGGTAGGTTTTTGAGAAACTGTGGGAGTATGGTCAAGAGGTGTATGCTTGCTTCATAGACTTCAGAAAGACATACGACCATATTCTATTGGACTTGCTGTGGTAGGTTCTGCAGGAATATGGGATCAATGGATAGCTTCTTGTTGCTTTGAAGTCCCTATAGGAATACCCTAATATTTATGTTTGGATAAATGGTGCTAAGTCAAAGCCATTCAATGTAGGTGTTGCATCCTATTAGGGGTGCATACTGTTACCTCTCCTATTCATAATCTTTATGAACAGAATTTTATGCACAGCTGGGTTATAAGTGGTATTGAGACCTGCAAGTGTAGGATCAGTCAGCTGGAATTTGTAAATGACGTGGTACTATTCTCTTTGTCATTTTTAAAAAATATCTACCAATGTTTGAGAACACAAGTAAATTGGCTTCATGCCAGTTGTCTTTAATTTTGTTAGCTCTTTTTTGATTCTTATAGAAAACAGAAATCAAGAAACTTACTTGTTGTTTTTTGGGGGGTTTTGCCTTTTCCAACAATCGATTAGCATTTTCAAAATCAACAAGGAGACATGTACGCCGGAATAACATCTCCTACAAAACCAACAAAATGTAGGAACATGTAGATAAAACAACTTAACAAAGACATTTCTGTTTGAAAGCTTAGTTTAGTTAGATCAAGAGTAGAGGTGACAACTTTTTTAGATCTCTCTGAACCAGATGAAAAAGAAAGTTATTTTAACATGAATTGGGGTCATTTTGAACTTATGAAGGGTAATTATTGTGTGCATGTGTGCATAGAAAGAAATAAAAAAAATTACTTTGAAAATGAATTAACTAATTTTAACTAATTTAAAAGGAATTCATCTCCAATATTATCAAAGCTAAAATATATTAAAACAGCTAGAAATCAGATTGAAGTTACAAAACATTAAGATATCCAGGTTTAAGATTTACTTGTTATCAGACATGTAAAGTTTTAAAGAAAACTCTGTGCTGATTGGAAGATCCCAAGAGTATTTCCAGCTCATCATACTGTAACTTAGAAACATGGAATGGAATTTTATTTTTACTTGCTGCATTTGAAAGAAGGAACAATGCTCATAGCCTTCACAAGCCTTCATAGGTTGGTGAGATGATGCTATTATGTTCTTCTTTAACCTATGCAAATCAACACCTGGAGTAAAGATATGAGCAGGTATGAAGTTCCAGAAGGTTGTTGTTCTAGAAGGCAAGATTGAGTGTAGTGATTAATGTGGTGAGTGAGGAGTTGGACACAACAAAGATCACAAGATGAGGAAATTCAAGTAGAATGGGGCAGCCTATAAGTAGATAATATAAGCCCAACCAGCTCCAATTTTAATAATAAGGCTTGATGAAATAATACAGGAGATAGATGTTCTACCTCTGAGGATTCATCCAATCTATGATAATGATATGTTATTAGTGGAAAAACACTTTATTAACCTTCTTGTACTTTGAGAATATGCCCTGACACCTCTACAAACCATTCTTCCTCCCTTTCCTGTTGAGGTCACCATGTATCTCATCTACAACATGACATCTGATCCTGTCCTTCTATCAATAACAAACACAAAGCCATCTACCTTAATACTGCACCTCTTGCCCCATTCTGTGAAGGAGTCATGTCTTGCAAGTTACTTGGTGACCTCATTCGTGTTGGTGCTATAAAAAACAAAACACCCAGTACACTCTGTAAAGTGAGTGGTGTTAGAAACAAGGCCTTGCATCAACTACATATCTGGTCTAAGGTCTTCAGCAGGTTGACCTATAGAAACTTACAGAATCCCTCTATTAATCTCTATCACCCTTTCCTTCTCATCAAATGCTTCAAGTAGTAATTCCCTAAATTTCTGATGATTCAAAGGCTCTTTAAGTTTCCATATTTCTCTTCTTCAAATAGTCTTGAACTTCTGGTTCTGTCAAACAATCACTAACCGATGTTAGTTAGTCCATCTTTCACCAGAGAAAGACTTACCATTCATAACCAACTATCTGTCCCGTTTTGTGATGAGAATGAAGTCTATCTCGCTTTCGTGTTAACCAGATGAGTGGGTGATCAGGTAGCGAGATAGTTTCCTAAAGTTAGTGTTGCAAATTGGTCATTAGCATCACAATGACCTACTTGCAACATATCATACTCATAGCTTCCATACACACCTTGAAAGCTATCCTAGTGTTCTACAATATATGAAAACCATCCTGGTATTCTTATAAATGAACAGATGAACAGGCAGACAGGATCATTTGAAGCAAAACAGTCACAAAACAAAGATAATGAATAGTCTATAGTAAATGTCTTGAGTTAAAAAAAAAAAACAGCTTAGCAATAAAAATGGAGACATAATGAAGGAAAATACACTCATTTGTAAGTTTATTTCTATTTTCACCCCATTGACATACTTCAGCTACTCATTTTATAAATGTCATCTTCAGTTTTATTTTTATTGTTTTATTATCACTTTAATATCTTTCTTATTGTTGTTATTTTATTATTATCATTACCATTCAGGTCACCTTTATTTTATCATCATCATCATCGTTTTACGTCTGCTTTCCATGCTGGCATAGGTTGGACGATTTGACTGAGGACTGGTGATCCAGAAGGCTGCACCAGGCTCAATCTGATCTGGCAAAGTTTCTACAGGTGGATGCCTTTCCTAACGCAAACCACTCTGAGAGTGTAGTGGGTGCTTTTACGTACCACTGGCATAAGGGCTAGTCAGGTGGTTCTAGCAACAACCATGCTCAAAAGGTGTTTTTTACGTGCTACCTGCATGGGAGCCAGTCCAGCAGCACTGGCAACAACCATGCTTGACTGTTGTTTTTCACATGCCACCAGTACATGTGCTAGTAAAGCAATGCTGACAATGATCACACTCGAATGGTGTTTTTCACATGTCACCGGCACGGGAGCCAATCCGTGGCCCTGGCAATGATCATGCTCGGATATGCTTTTAACATTCCACTGGCATGAGTGCCAATCAGGCAGTACTGTCATCGGCCATGTCAGCGATTTTGATTTGTTTGCATTTGCCTCAATAGGTCTTCACAAGCCAAGTTCATTGTCCAATGAATGAAAGTTACTCATAAGTGGGTTGGTTACACCCCACATTCAGATGTGCTATTATTGTAGAAAGCATCAATGCCAGGGTTAGGATATCTCGTGTAGTCACTAATAGGTTTATTGCATTTTCATCTCTCGGATAGCGATACATATTGACAGGCACAAATTTGATTAGCCATTCATTCAAAAAACACCCATCTACTCTACAAGTCATTGTAGACTGCGTATGCATGTTATTATGGATCACAAATACAACCAACATGCCTAAATAGCATATATAATCAGAAACTACACTATGTACATGGAATTCTTGATGTGATGCTGACTTATGTCATTTTGATGTTTCATTATTATATTGTGTAATTGTACTTGCCACCTCTTCTTATACATAACATTCTTGTGTCTGTGTATCCAATTCATCTATCTGTACATACATGGTTGCATATCCACACACAATTATATACATCTATGTGCCTATCTGTATACACTTATATAGACATGGAAGTATCTATGTACAGAAATGTGCTTAAGTGCACATGTGAGTGTATAAACCTATGAAGATGTGCCTATAAATGTATGTTAACATGACTATGTGTACATATATGTATATATGCAGGACTGTGTAAATATGTGTGTGAATATATATATATATATATATATATATATATATATATATATATATAGCAATATATGATGTGAATATGTCTGTGTGAGTATGTATGAGGGTATGTTGATATCTATGTCCATATTTATGAGTGTACAAATGCCATAAAGATATGCAAGTCAGACCCATTGGAGCACAGCACAGAATGTGTGACTCATCACCAAGTGGTATCATGTCACTGGCCAGTTATCAGCACCGACTTTATTAATACCTACTAAATTGTTTGAGCATGTGTATGTGTGCTGGAGTGTGTTATATGTGGATGCTCACATATAACACACATCCATATCTACTAATGGTTACATATAACACACACCCATACATACATATAACACACATCCATATCTGCTAACAGTTAAATATAATAATTTTTTTCACTGTATCGTGTATTTATTTCTTTTTGTATCTGATCTTTGTTATTGATCTTCTATAAGAATGAAGCAGTATCTGTAAATTTTCCATTTCTATCTATAAAGATGAAGAAGACATGCAGTAATAAGTTGTGTGAAATAAAGTTTATTTTAATGGGATACATCTTGAAATCACTTGAGGAGACACATCTACACCAAGAAAAACACCTAAACCAGTTGTGCAGTATCCCATCCACAAGGGATCAATACTAGATTTGTTGAAATGATTGTAGTGATCACTCACACACACACACACACATTCTTTTGTATGTTTCAGTCTTAAGGCTGTGGCCATGCTGGGGCATCGCCAGTAAAATATCTGTCAGAAACGGGATAGATATTTTACTGGTGGTGCCCCAGCATGGCCACAGCCTTAGGGCTGAAACATATAAAAGAATAAAAGTACATATGTGTGTGTGTGTGTGCATGTATCTAACTGTCTATCTATCTATCTATATATATATATATATATATATATATATATATATATATATATATATATATATAGCAAGTGACCTGATCTGAGATCGTGTGCTAGAACAAAAACAATTGCAGCGTGGAAAGTGTTTATAAGCCATTTAAGAAACACACAAAAACCGTTAGATTCACTTCAACATTTGAATTTAATTTGCTAAAATATTTTTGTCACTTTGAGACCGCAACCTGTTCACTGACAAAATTTCGTGCTGCAGCACACACACACATTCATGTATATGTATATTACATACATGTTAATTCAATTGTTGGATTTACCTCTCATGCATGAAGATTTACCTGGGATGTATATTCTACCTACATTTACTGGCATCTGATTGTTGAAGATTTATAACCAAATTCTTTTAATACTGAGTGCTTTATTGACATCAGCCAGGATTTTTTAATCCCATCATTTCTTCTAAGTGTATGGGGGAGGGGGTGTAACTCAATTTTGCCAAGATAGGTGGGTGGTTTTGAGAGCCACATATTGCCAGTCATCCTAGACCTTAATTACTTTGTCCCATGTGTTCTTGTGTCTCTCTCTTTCACAACCTCCATTCACATTAAATGAACAGTACTTCTTTATATAACTGTCCTCATACATACATATCCTAATGTCCACGACAATGTAATCTTCTTTCTAACACACTACATCTGATTCAACTTATAGACTCCACTTTTTCTCTCAGCACATTTATACTGTGTTGTTTATACACACTTACATTGCACATCCTGTGGAATATGCTTTCTTTAATTCTTTCTAGTTTTCTCATGTTCTCTGCATTCAAGGCCTGTGTCTCACTACCATGTAGCACTGCAGTTCTAACACAAGCATCATACAATCTACCCTTCACTCTGAGAGAAAAGACCTGTGTTACTAACAACAGCAGCAGGTCTCTGCACTTTCTCCAACTCATTCTTTCTTTGATTTTTATATTTTTAGAGCAGTCATTGCCCTTAAAAGCTTACATCTGAGCATTCAAAAGAATTTATTTCTGGTGTGCTGATAGTATGTACTGCACCAGTGTACATGAAGTTTATCTTCTCTGCTTGTCTGCCTGTTCCACTACATCTGTGGATACAGAATATGGAGTTTATACTTACTCCTTCTCTGCATATTGAGCAAGACCATTTCTCTTAGGGTACTAGAGTCCTATCTTCTTTCCTATTCACTAAAACCTTCATCTTTGTTAAGTTTACTTGAAGATGTCCTGAGTCTAGTTTTTGCTACCATGACTGGAATTTCCTTGTTATTTACACTATAGATGAGAACCAGATCATCAGCATATAGGAGTTTCCATAGACAGTCTTAGACTTTTCGTTGATGGCCTATTGGACTATGATGAATAGGAAGGGGATTAAGAACTGAGGCTTGATAGACTCATGCTAAATTTGTCACTGAAGTCATTGATGACTTTCATTTTACTTACTGTGTCTTTGTACACGGCCTATACAATTCCCACAAACCATTCATCAATGCTTAGTTTCTGTCTTTTGAGTCAACAAATGTCAGGAATAGCAGTTTACTCATAGTCAGGCACTTCTTCTGTAGTTGCCTCATTAGGAAGATATGTAGTATCTCTTCTTGGCACAAAGTCAAACTGCATCTAATTTAGGTCTAACCTGTCATGAATCAATTGTGCTATGAATTCTTGTGATCTTCACATTCTGGTCCAATTGTTTGATCTATAGTTGCTTCTCTCTAAGGCATTTCCTTTGCCTTTGTAGCAGTTTACAATGATACTGCTACATCAGTCATTGGGTATGACTCCTTGAATAACTTGATTATCTCTCTAGGTGGTAATCGTGTACTCTACCTCCCTGGATATTTTGAACCTCTACACAACTATCACTGATGACCAGCAGTTTTCTCTCACTTCATGTCCTTGATCACTTTATCTTCAACACTGCTGTCAACTTGAATTGCTGGTCCCTCTGACAGGTCAGTATGGGTTAATCCCTGTTTACCTCAAGCAATCTCCACATTCAGCAATCTTTCATAATAGCACTTCTATGCCAGTTTCTTTTGTTCCATATCAATGGCAAGTTTGCCTTCAACATTTTGAATACACTTCTCATCAATGATGTCTCAGTTGTCTTTTACACAGTCTCTGACTTTGAAGTCACTAGCCACTAATCTTTGTTGTGTAGTGTGTTCTTCATCAGGAAAGGTTTTGGTATTTACAGTAGATGTTCTATGTCATTTACTGGTTTGAATGTAATCTATCTGATTTGTGTGTTCACCAGATTGGTAGGTGATTAAGTGGTTGACTCATTTCATAAAGTGTGTGTTGCAAATTATCAGATCAGTTGCATCACAGAACTCCAGGAGCCTTACACCCTCCTCATTTCTTATACCATATCAATAATATATTATGGAAGCCATCAACACATTAGCTAATATGACCATTGAAGTCATCAGCCATGACAATAAAGCCATTGTCAATCATCAGATGGGTTCCATTTTGACTTGTAGCCATTTTGCTACTGACTATTCAACTGATTATTAAAGAATTGTTGTTGGATTCATATCTAACCAATAAGGAATGTGACGTTAATGTATTCAAGCCTGTACTGGTATAGTTGTTTACTGGGGAAAAACAAAGGTGACAATTTGTGTCTCTGACTTTGTTGAAATGATAGTTGAAATCTTAGTCATTAGATGTAATGAAACCTAAACATGCTTAAGCAAAAATTATTATCATAACCAATGATACATAGTCTAAGTTACTTATTGCTTTTCATCTGTTTTTATAGCAATGAGTAATATTTGTCAATATTACGGTCAAATAGAGGACTAATTGGGAAAATATCTACTACTGTAACCTCACTTACAAGACCTGTGTCTCGTAAGTGAAATTTGGTTGACAGAAACTGTAGAAACTTGTATATACGTAATGAAGGAAGGAGCGGGGGAATCACTGAGTAAATGTATAAGAATTTATACTGGTTGGTGTAACGAATTAGAATTATTTTGGGAATAAATTATTCCTGAAACAATTTTAAGACAACCAGAGTTGTAAATTTACTCAGAAATTCTTCCTTGTGACATACAACCTTTGATAATAATATTCTAGAGTTGTCTCCCATATTTGCTGATTTGAAATATTTTTCTTCTTCCTGCATAATTACTTTTAGTTAAGCTTTCCAAATTACCACAAACGACATATTTATGCATACATATGCACAAGATCTTTAAGACAAACAAATATTTTAAATCTATCAACTATTTTGACTCCTAATATATCTACCGTCATACACTATTCTACAACTTTTAACTTTTCTCCATTTAATAGGTAAACAAGATAAAAGAAATACTTCAGTTATAAAAGCACTTACATTAATCAGTTTTTGATAAAATATTTTTTTTTTTGTATTTGGGGAGAGTCATTTTCTTTTAGTGCCTTATTATTTAACACACTCACCGATAAAGTTTCCACTCATTTACTTATTTATTTTTCCTAAAATTCTCCTTGTGTCTTGCAACCTTTTCAATAGTCGTTCACTCTGTCATCCAAGCTGCGTTCTTTTTGTTTGTTTGTGTGCATGTGTGTGGGTCAGTGTGTGTACACATATGTATGTATGTATGTATGTATGTATGTATGTATGTATGTATGCATGCATGTAAGTGTGTGTATGTATCTATGTATGTGTGTGTGTGTGTGCGTATGTATATATGTACATATGTCTGTACATTTGTACGTATGTATTCTGCATATTCATGTGTTTGTGTGTTCATGTTTGTATGTTTTGTGTGTGTGTGTGTGTGAATGTGTGTCTCCATATGTGTCCTTGTGTGAAGTAAAGTGTGTGTGTGTATATGGTCATGTGTTTCAATCTTTATTTGTGTATGTGTGCTTGGCTGTTCATATTACCTATGTATCTAACTGTCTGTATGTCTATCTGTTTACATTCATATCCATCTGCTGACATACATGTGCATATACATATACGTATACACACACACACACAATCTACATAACAGCCCACTAACTATTCTACCTGTATATAAATATAAACTGTGGGTATGATTATTTACTGTGTATATTTCCTATTTAGTACTGGGGATGTTTCATTAATGAGGATGTACTCCCGTATTTGTCTGAGGGTCCTTTGGGTGCTTGGATAAAATGCAGATGACAAGTTGACCCAGGTTGCCTCCATGTTGGTCCTTGGCATGTTGGTAGACAATGGAGGACTATTTTTTAAAAATATATTACAAAGAAATTTTTTTATCAAAAAATTGTAGATTTTTAATTTCTTATTTCTAAATGTTCAAAACTATTTTTAAAAAGGCAGAGTGAAAATGTTAGAGATTGGGTAAAATCCACACTTTGAACATCTATATGCCCATATCTGTCCACTAAGCAAGAGATATCTTGCTCAATAATCACCAGTAATTTTTCAAAAATTGCTTGAGAGATACATAGAAGATATACACATGCACTATTTCAGTGTATATTTTGTAGTAAGGATATATTTCTTTGTCAATATGAGTAGCTTACAATTTCAGACACGCATACATTCATACAGGTAAGTAAAAAATTTCACTTACTTTGACCGAATCCATATACCTTGCATACAGTTCCAGCAGAAATCCTAATGTTTGTTCATCATTGTTGGCTATTACTTCAAGTTCATGCTAAAATATAAATTAAAAGAATAGATTTGTATGGTATTTACAATTTCAACTACATAACATACTGTTTTTTTGAGGGGAAAAACCATAATCTTACCTTTTTTATCCAGAGTTAAGTGTTAAAAGAATCTATCGGTATACGTAGAATGGTAATATTTAGAGTGAAATATTTTAAATTGATTTTTACATGACTTTCAAGGCAATAGAAAAATTTAATAATTTATGTTTATCATTAAACATTCATCATTATGACTGCATTTTTAGAGTTGCTAGTTTCTAAGAATATGCTAGTATTATCTGTAAAAACAGTATTATATATTTGTTATTTTAAATAAATCACTTGTGCATATAAAGATAGTTATGACCCTAATATTGATTCACAAGTTTAATTTCTTTTATAATTAAAAAATATACCATTGCATTTGTCACAAACCTCTGTGAGGGAGATAACTTGTGAAAAAAATTTAGTCTTATTTTACACAGTTTTTCTAAAAGTAATTCCTAGTCCATGGTATCTAATGTCTCAGGCTTCTTAGGAAATAGTGTAATTTTCATGTTTTTGTTTTTTATTATTAAATGATGTGCACAGTAATTTTCATAACCTCATGGAAGGATATGAATCTAGCTAATGGAAAAGTTACAGTGTTACTATTGCATATAATGATGATACTTTCCTAAGATAATTGTATTGAGGCTGAGCTTTTGTGGAAGTGTTTTAATTAGAGACATATTACAGAACTGTTTGTTCCCAGTTATATGTAGTATATCTTTCTGGAATAAAATTACCCTCACCCTAAAAACTGGATGGTTTTTGCCCACCACAAATATAATAAGCATAACATCAAAAAGCAAAATATATCTCTGTAAATTACACATCCTGCAAGCTCTTGCAGTCCCTCAAAACTTTTGGTTTCATGCTTACTAAGTCTTTTGGTGCTTCAGTTTGCTAACAGATCAGAGATATTACCATTTCTATTCTGACTGCCGTAATATCACAGTGTATATTAGACATCTAAGCAGGTGACTGGTACCACCTTTCCCATCCTTTACAACCCTAATCAATCATGCAACTGTTATGTAGATGTACAGGAGAAAAGCATTGTATCAAATCTAGGAAAGGTTACCCACCATCATCAACTTATTACCTAGTGCTTTTTTATTTAGTCCTACACTGAGCTGACGGATCTTTCAGCTGCTATTTAGCCCTACACTGGTCACCTATTATTACAATACCCACAGGATAACCATCAGCAAAGAAAAATTATACTTTCAAGCAAAATTTTCATCTCCTGAATTGCATTAGGGACTTCTAATCCTTTACTAAGATATCCACTTGCTTTGAAGCTATTCCCATTACTACCCTTTAATCGTCTTCTCCCTCTAGTCTACCTTCTCACTTTCATTATAAGCAGTTTTTATTTATATGTTAGTCAACTATAAAGTGCACAGCAAAAAATATAATTTGAGAGTTATAGAGGCAAAAGCTATAGAAGCATTGAGAGTTATAGAAGCATTAGCCTATTAATCTAAATTAGAACATGATTTCTTTAAAGGAAAATAAGAAGTTGGTTTTAGGATGTAACATAAAATAACAAAACATAGAAAAATGGAATTTAAGAAAACAGAAAAATGTTTGACATAACGATTTTAAAATCATGTAAAAAAAAAATATATGTAAAAAATTAAGTCTATTTACAAAAGCAAAGAATTAAAAATGAAAAACATATAAAAAAAAAATATTTTAAAAAAATTAAAAAGCAAAACAAAATGAAATTGATAGGTAGCTCACCTTACAATCATCCAGGCTTAAGCTAAAGTTTGCCATAATCCTGTAACAACAAATGAAATTAAAGTGAAATACTAACTTCAGAAAACTGGCTGACTACCACTCAGGAAAACATGCATGTCGTAGATATACTTATCAGGAAATGGGAAGGACATATAGTTATGAATACTAAGTCTTTCCCTAATGGAGAATGTACCAACTATGTAAAGCAGTGATGAACGGCATAATAGCTAGATACATTCAGAGACACAAGACATTTTGAAGAAGCAAGAAATAGCAGCTGAAAGATCCTTCAGCTCAGTGTAGGGCTAAAAAAGTACTAGGTAATAAATATTTTAAGGCAGTGAACTGGCAGAATTATTAGCATGTCGGACAAAATGCTTAGCAGCATTTCTTCTGACTCTTTACATTCTGAGTTCAAATACTGTCAAGGTCAACTTTGCCTTTCATTCCTTTGAGGCCAATAAAATAAAGTGCCAGTCAAGTAGTGGGGGTGATGTAATCAACTTGCATCCTCTCCTCAAAACTGTTATGCTTCAACCCTGTATAAGACTGGCACCCTGTTCAGTGAGAATATTGCAAGCATGGTCACTTATATGCCCTGAAAACCAGGTAACTGGCCTTATGGGTCCTAGCATTCAAGGAAAAAAAATGTATTTTGAAAATACAGATCTATAACAGAGACAACTGATAGTTTCTATGAGACAAGCTGTTATGGGCCACAACCCAGATCTGTGAAGAGAGCAAGATTCATCCAATTGATTGGATGTTAGCTTACATCCAATCAGATGTAAGCTAACATTGTTGTGGAATAGTATACCAGACAACATTATAAAAGCTAAATAGCTCTGCAAAGAATGGAAAAAAAAAACATGCGGAACAAAGAACAATAATGGGTACCTAGAAGAGTGACTAGACATAGTAAGACACAGTTCAATAAGATACCTGGATCTCCCTAGAAAGTTTATATGTGAAATACAATTCACGTTTTGATTTACCTTAGTATACTAATTACAATTTTCTTGTCAGTTCACCGCAGAAAGAACAGAAATAAAATACATTTTGTTAACTACTTCACAATAGAATGTATACTGGTAAAATAAAATTTTCTTCTTATTTTACCACAAATAGTACATAAATAAAAATAATATACAGTTTTCTGGCAGATGGTAAGTATGTAATATACAATAAGATTATCACTTTGCCATACACACATAAATTATACATTCAAAATAAAATTTATTGTCAATTCATCTCAGAATGCATACAAGTAAAATTAAATTGTGTGACAAATTTATCCCAGTTTACAAATAAAATACAATCTCTAGCCACTCCTGAAATTAAACAAGTAAAATAGGACCTGCTACCCAATTCATCTCAGAAAGTATACAGGTAAAATGCAATACCAGACCAGTCCACCCAAGAATATGAGTAAAATATATTTTGTGGGGTACATCATCTCAGAAGATCTCAGTTCTTCTCAGAAAGTAGGCAAATAAAGTACAGTTTGCTTCCCATTTTGCTTCAGAAATTGTATAAAGGAAAAGTGAAAGCACATAAGAATAGATAAACTAAAATCACATTGAATGAAAATTAGCAGTTATGATTAAATTTTCTCCACATTAAATATTTAGTAATTTTGTTATATCTGAAGAGGGTCATTATGTCAATTAATAGATACACATACTGGTTCTGTTTCACTTTTTTTTTTATTTGTTAATCAGTTAACTATTCAACCAATTAACTAATTAATTGTTTGATTAATCATTCAGTCATTCCATCCAATAGCTAGGTTTGTTAAAGTCCTTTTATCACCTTTTGTAACCTCATCAATGATATGCCCTTTCTATTTCAGGTCTATCTCTGACAAAACTAGCAGTTTGATTGATTGACTAAATGATTAACCAAACAATCAATTAGTTAATTGGTTGAGTAGTTAACCAATTGACAAATAATAATGAAGAAATGAAACAGAACCAGTGTGTGTGTTTTTTATTGGTATAACAACCCTCCCTAGATACAACAAAATATGTTTCAACACAGGAGTTCACATGAAAAATCTTGCAAACTAAATACAAAAATGTAACATCTTTTAAATATATATAATGAAAAGAACAAATGAATAATTTTTTTAAAAATCACATTCACTTTAAGTAAAATCTAGAGAAACTCTCATGTAAGATCATAAAAATCAGTCAAAATATCTCACCTATTAGTTTTTATTGTTTCAACATCTTTATACAGTCCAGTCTGGTTGAGAGTTGTTGACAAGTGGCAATAATGACCAGCCAATCCTATCAAATGATAATAACAATAATAATAATAATAATAATAATAATAATAATAATAATAATAATAATAATAATAGTTAAAGACGAAGAGCATGATTCGATTGTATAAATGTTTTATTCACTCCGAAAAAATTTTAAAGTACCACCGCCGCTCTGAAAAATTTTGAAAGTACCACTGCCACTCCGAAAAAATTTTAAAGTACCACCGCTGCTCTGAAAAATTTTTTAAATACCACCGCTGCTCCGAAAATTTTTTAAAGTAAACCACTGCCGCTCTGAAAAATTTTTAAAGTAAAATAATCAACGAATAAAACATTTATACAATCAAATCACGCTCTTCGTCTTAACTATTTACCTTCGTGAAGAGTTACGTCAATCCTTTTTAAAATATAATAATAATAATAATAATAATAATAATAATAAATCAACCCCAGTGATCAACTGGCACCCTTTTTATTAACCTTGAAAGGATGAAAGGCAAACTTGACCTCAGCGAAATTTGAACTCAGAATGTAGCAACAGACCAAATACTGCTTTGCATTTCGTCTGGCATGCTAACAACAACAACAACAACAACAACAACAACAACAACAACAACAACAACAATAATAATAATAATAATAATAATAATAATAATAATAATTAATTCGTTTTATTGGCCACAAGGGCTAATATCAATTAAAAACATATAAGGACAAAGACAGGACGAAGGTTACAAACGGTTTTGTCCGAAAAGGTAGGAAAGTTCATCTAAACAGAGGAAGAAAACGGAGAAAGATATAATGAATAAATAGATAAATAAATAGATAAACAAATAAGTAGAACTCCCAAAGGGGGAGGCGCTTCGAAAAAGGAAAGGTTACACGTGGAAAAACCCATAAAACCACGGGAGCCTGGTCAGAAAAAATAAGAAAGGGGTATAGAGCCCTTTCTCCTTTTACATTACCTTTTTTTTTCTCTTTTTTTTTTTTTTTTTTTTTTTTTTTTTTTTACAAGTGTATTCTCAGAATTGGTCCGTTTATACTGGCCGTTATTCCAACAGTCACCCATCTTTCAACGAATTTGCTATGAGACAGCACTTCTCTCTCTACTCTCATCTTCCTTTTCAAGTGGAACTTGAAAAAGTTGATGAGGCCTTGGCCAAAGAGGAAAGTGTCTGTCTTTAGCCCTTTCAAACGGGTCCACCATATCACCTCTTTCGCTACAGCCACTAGGCATAGGAAAATTGCCTTGCCCTCCTGGTTAAAGGAGGTTGGCGGGTCAATTCTCACGATGGATCCATCTGATAGCCGGATCCGTCCTACACGTGACAGTAGCTGTTCGATATAGACCCACAGGTCAGCAATGCTCGGGCACTGGACAAGTGCGTGCAGAACAGTTTCGTCATCCTGAGCGCACCTTGGGCAGGCCCGGTTGACGGCACTTCCATGTCGGTAGAGTTTATCTCGAACAGGTAGCGCACCTCGGTAGCACTGCCAGGCGAGGGACCTTTGGAAATTATCCATGGGCCCCGGCCCGAAAGTTCTCCTGAACAGACTGCTTAGCTGATTATCCTCGACACCTAGAGTTTCCCCGAGAACGTCGTCGCACTTTTCTCCCACTAACCCTCTATAGAACGCTAGAGTGGAGCTACTACCGATCGCACTGCCCGCCTGACTGAGGGCGGTGAGAGCTTGGCGGCACTCGAGGTGCCAAGCGCCCTTTCTCGGTCTACGTTTGATCCAGGATTGCAGCTCTGTTAAAGAAACGAGCTGCGGAAAATCGCGTCTGACGAAAGGCGACCACACCTGTTCACCGTCCACGAAATGCTTGAGATGTCGTAGCCTGAGCGCATGTTTGCGCATCAGCAACCACGGCATGCCAAGGCCTCCATTCAGCAGCTGTTGACAGCAGATGCAGCGCCTGACCAGTGGTACCTGACCCTTCCACAAAAGGTTGAAGAGCAAGCGTACTATCTTGGTTAACCAGCGGTCAGGACAAGGGACGACGGTCAAACGGTAATAGATGACGGATGCGATGTACGCATTCGCCACCTCTGCTCGACCTTTCAAGGAGAGCTTCCTCTCAGCCCATTTCTGGGTGAGGTTGGCCACCCTGTTCGTCACTTCTTCCCAGTTTTTCTCCAACTGGAGGTCCGGACCGAACCAGACCCCGAGCAGTTTAACGGGTCCGTCTGTCCAGCACCCTACGACGCTGTTGGACGGCATGGATTTGCCCCTCCAGGTGCCTAGTTGCAAGCCCACTGACTTTTCCGCGTTAATTTTCGCACCTGTCACCGCTTCATACTCATTTAGTGTCTCGCCAATCAGCTCAATATGCCTGTGGCTCGACACCATCATGGTGACGTCGTCGGCATAGGCAGACGCTCTCCTTCCACATCCCAGATCACGCGGGACGCCCCTCAAAGCCTCCAACTTCCGCAGTAATGGCTCGAGAGTCAATACATACAGAAGGGAGGAGAGAGGACACTCTTGGCGAACCGAACGCGAGATGTTGAACGGTTCCGATAGATGGCCGTTCACCCGTATGACCGAGCAGATGCCGCTGTATAAAGCAGCTATCCACCCGCGGAAGACCGGACCGAAGCCAGCTGCCTTGAAAACAGCTGCCAGGTATCGATGGTCAACCCTATCGAAGGCTTTAGACTGATCTAAATTGATCAAAGCCCCACCCGCGCCAGCTTCGTTACCCACCCTCTCTATGATGTAGCGCATGAGATGGAGGTTGTCGTGGATAGACCTGGTCGGCACAGCGCATGTCTGCGCCTTGCCGATCAGTTTGCCCACGACAGGCGCCAATCTCTTGGCTAGCACCTTGGCCAAGATCTTCAACTCTGTGTTGAGCAGAGTGATGGGCCTAAAGTTCCCTATAATGTCCCCCTTGTTTGGGTCCTTTCTTAGCAAAGCCACCACTCCTCGACAAACAAAAGCAGGAATTCTCCCGTTTTGTTGCCAGTTGCAGTAGACATTTGCCAAGACGCCCGCAAAGAAGTCTGGCATTGACGTATAAAGCTCGTAAGGCAGACCATCCAAACCCGGCGATCTACCTCTCGTGCAGCCTTTCATCGCTTCCTGTACTTCCCAGGCAGATATGGGTCCTTCGCAGCACTCGGCCTCGCTGGTCAAGAGTTGCGGCAGGCCGTCTAGGTACACACCGAAGTCTGTTCCGTCGTCTGTCCTACCGTTCGTCCCGAACAATTGAGCAAAGTGCTGCTGAAAGGCTGCACACATCTGCTTCGGTTCCGAAATCTCGCAGTCGTTCTGGTCCACCAAAGACCGAATGGTCGCTCTGTTCCCACGCTTCGCCTCAACCACGCGGGCCCATCGAGTGGCCTTAGTCCCCTCCCCGCTTACCGAAAGTGCTTTAGCTCTGACAACACAGCCTTCATGCTTGGCATCAAAGTGTTGGTCGAGGGCCAACTTCGCTGCTAACACGTCGGTTGCGATACCTGTCCTAAGAGCCTCGTCTAGTTTGTTAACTAAATCCCGCTCTGTTTTCTTACGTTCTACAGCTAGAGCCTTACTAAACCTAATTGATTCTGCTCTAATTGCCCGCTTCAGGGCGAACCACCAGTTGTTGTTGATGATTGCCCCGGTTAAAGCCCTCTTAACTAATAAACTAATCCAGTCTCTGTAGGCTTTGCACACCGTTATTGACGTGTTTAGCTTCCAGTAACCGGGGCCTTGTCTATGGAGCCTATCTAAGTCGACCGTACAGATCACGAATTTGTGGTCCGTGTAGCCGACTATGTTGAATTGTGGACACCCTATGCTATCCTTATCCGCTGGCCTACAGAAAAATCTATCTAAGTATGATCTAGACGACCCGATGCGATTAGTCCAAGTCCACATTGGCACATTCGGGTTGTCTAGTCGATACCTGTTGGACAGCTGAAAGCATTTGAGCAGGTTGGCGAAGCTCTTGCATCCCCCTTTCCTATTAGATGCTCCCGCACCCACCCTATCGATACGTTCGTCTAGGACAGCGTTCCAGTCCCCAACTAGCACTAAAGTGCGAGAAGTACCTAGGAAAACCTCCAGATGTTTGAAATAATCCGACTGCCCTGCTCCTGTCGGAGCGTAGGCAGCCAGTAGTCTGAAAGCAGTGCCATCACTACTATCGACGTCCAGGACCACCAACTTACCTTCCAGATCCAGGAAGACTGCCTTTATTTTCAAGTCTAGGCCTTTCCGAAATAGCACAGCAGTACCTCCACCGCCCGCTCCCGGCCGACACGGAGATAGGTAAATCTTGTACCCTACACAAACACAACTGGATAAGTAGTTATATCTGCTAGGCAGTATGCCAACACTACATCATAAAAACTAACAAGAACCAGTATAAACATGTACCAAAGAAGGTACATGACAATCATCAGGCCACAATCATTTGGAATATGCCTGTTCAAACCGACAAAGAATCGAAGCTAATCACCCAGGCATAATATTCAAGAAATGAAATAAAGAACACCTGCTTACTGATAGACATTCCAGTCCCTTCTGGTCAAAATATTACTCAAAAAGATGTGGAAAACTGTCACAGTACAAAGATTTCAAAATTGAAATATTCAAGATGTGCGGTGTGAAGTAATAATTGGAGCACTGTGTATGATAAAAAGAGTAGAAGCCATAACTAGACCCACAGCACTACACACTATCCAAAAAATAGGCCTACTAGGAACAGCCTTCATCCTATGCAAGACACCATCAATTCAATAGCACAACCCTGAAACATAAGACACATTCTATACAGTAAATATCCAATATGTACTCTACATCCACAACATGTACTCTACAGGTCAGATACCCAACAGAAGAACACAACTCACATTACACACACTACATACAATACAAACACTAATACAAGAAAAGACTCTAGCCAAACGCCATAAGAAAACAAAAAGAAAGAGTTTGTACTCTCCTCAAAACATAAAAACAAGAACACACAATGCTGCACACACCTTAGTAACATGGAGATGTAGCAGGTGATGTAGTAGAAATTTACCTGAAACTATCAAATGTCAAATAATTACATATTTTGTCTTAGGGCAATCTTTTGCAACAGCAAATATTCTGCTCAATACAACAGATTTGTTTGTCAGTTGCTTGACTTTAACCATTTGAGCATGTCCCTTGGTGGCTGACGGTATGTACATCTCTGATCATGAGCAGTAGTAGTGGGGGAGCATCATAACCATGTGTTGAGAGGAATTCTTTAGGGTTTGAATAATTCACCTTTGGAAACATGGGTGTTTTGCTCAACATCCTTAAACAAGCCTTATTCAGGGACCTTTTCAGCAGGATGGGCTACTCAACCTGAAGAGAATTCTAATTGGGCCCACCTGCAAGGTCATGAATTGTTTATTTTGATATGAGATCACTATGTCGCACACATATGGTTGTGATGCATGTGCCTCATGTTCCCTCATTGAATGGGTGGTCATGATGGGTATTATTGGGCTTTGTATATTTACACCCCAGTGTCACTTTGATGGCATGCACTACTCTACCACTCAATAATAATAATAATAATAATAATAATAATAATAATAATAATACTTTCTATTATAGGCACAGGAATTTTGGGGGAGGGAATAGTTGATTACACTGACTCCAGTACTTGACTGGTACTTAAATTATCGAACCTGAAAGGATGAAAAGCAAAGTCGACCTCAGTAGAATCTGAACGTAGAATGTTAAGATGGACGAAACGTTGCTAAGCATTTTGCTTGGTGTGCTAATGATTCTGCCAGCTCACTGCTTTTATACAATAATGATAATGATAATATTAATAAATAATTGCTTCAAATTTTGGCTCAAGGCCAGCAACTTTAAAAGGAGAGGAATAATTGATTACACAGGCCCTTGTACTTCACTGATACTTTATTTTATCAAGCCAAAAGAATAGAAGTTAAAGTTGACTTTGACAGCATTTAAACTCAAAATATAAAGAACTGGAAGAAATGTTGTTAAGCGTTTTCTGTGATATACTAAGATTTTTATAAGATGAACAGCCATACTACATGGTAGTGAAACATGGGCTGTGACTGCAGATGACATGTGAAGGCTTGAAAAAAATGAAGCTAAAATGCTCTGCTGAATGTGCAATGTTGGTATGCATATATGACAAAGTGTAAGCAGCTTGAGAGAAAAATTAAGCACAAGAGGTATCAGATGTGATGTGCAAGAAAGAAGACGGCATTGGTATGTCATGTGATGCATATGGATAGGACAGCTGCATAAAGGAGTGCTGATCTCTAATTATGGAGGGAACCTGTGGAAGGAGTAGACCCAGGAAGATGTGAGATAAGGCGGTAAAATTTGATCTTCGGATGTCGATTCCCATAGAGGTGATGACAAGTAACTGAGACTTCTGGCAATTTGCTCTGCTTCAGAAAACTTGTCAAGCTAAGTGAAATTATGGTCATGGCCAGTGCTGGTGACATGTGAAAGGCACCTGTGTCAGTGACATGTAAAAGACACCCATGCCAGTGACATGTTATAGAGTGGTTGGATTTAGGAAGGGCATCCAGCTATAAACTGGAGCCTGGTGTAGCTCTCCAACCTACCAGCTCCAGTCCAACCATCTAACCCATGCCAGAATGGAAAATGGATGTTAAATGATGATGAAATATGTGGAAGAGGAATATTCAATTATTTTGACACCAGGACTAGTATTTTATTATTACTGACTTTGGGTGAATGAAAGGCAAAACTGATCTAGGCCAGATTTGAACTCAGAATGTATTATGCCTCAAGTCCATGGTCCCTGTAACTGATCATTTAATATAATACTTATTTCTCCATGTGTGCATATGTATGTATTCCCGACCCACTTATCTTTTATCCTACCATAATTTTTGCTTTGTCCAACCCCAATACTAGGCTCTACACTAAATCACTACACCTAGTCCTTTTCAGAATGTCAGTCCTCTGGAATTCATGTTTTTTCTGCAGGTTATT